>NW_026700652.1:0-29327 GCF_030435755.1 Ochotona princeps
AGTGGTTCTTGTGGGAGAACAACTCCATTTGGCTCACTAACTTCACACACCATCAGGCTTCCAAGCAGCTCTCAAGGAAACTCAGTTTTCACACTCTATGCTTAGTGCCCTTTGACTACCTAGGACTGAAATGAATCTTGGTGAGCATCCCACACAAACGAATGCTCCACATGCGAGTTTCACATGCCACCAACTCCACACTCACAGGCAACTTCAGCGCCACAGCCGTTTTCAGATAGCCCTCAATGCAAAGGCTCTAGACGCAAATATTGGTGTGAGAGCTAATTCAATCAAGGAAACACTGCATGTTGGTGAAGGGCATATTGAAGAAGGATCAGCCGAGTGGTTCTTGTGGGAGAACAACTCCATTTGGCTCACTAACTTCACACACCATCAGGCTTCCAAGCAGCTCTCAAGGAAACTCAGTTTTCACACTCTATGCTTAGTGCCCTTTGAGTGCATTATCTAAGAATGAACCTGGTAGAGCATCCCACACAAACGAATGCTCCACATGCGGGTTTCACATGCCACCAACTCCACATTCACAGGCAACTTCAGCGCCACAGCCGTTTTCAGATAGCCCTCAATGCAAAGGCTCTAGACGCAAATATTGGTGTGAGAGCTAATTCAATCAAGGAAACACTGCGTGTTTGTGAAGGGCATATTGAAGAAGGATCAGCCGAGTGGTTCTTGTGGGAGAACAACTCCATGTGGCTCACTAACTTCACACACCATCAGGCTTCCAAGCAGCTCTCAAGGAAACTCAGTTTTCACACTCTATGCTTAGTGCCCTTTGAGTGCCTATTAAATGAAATGAAGCTTGGTGAGCATCCCACACAAACGAATGCTCCACATGCGGGTTTCACATGCCAGCAACTCCACATTCACAGGCAACTTCAGCGCCACAGCTGTTTTCAGATAGCCCTCAATGCAAAGGCTCTAGACGCAAATATTGGTGTGAGAGCTAATTCAATCAAGGAAACACTGCATGTTGGTGAAGGGCATATTGAAGAAGGATCAGCCGAGTGGTTCTTGTGGGAGAACAACTCCATGTGGCTCACTAACTTCACACACCATCAGGCTTCCAAGCAGCTCTCAAGGAAACTCAGTTTTCACACTCTATGCTTAGTGCCCTTTGAGTGCCTAGGACTGAAATGAAGCTTGGTGAGCATCCCACACAAACGAATGCTCCACATGCGAGTTTCACATGCCACCAACTCCACATTCACAGGCAACTTCAGCACCAGAGCCCTTTGCAGATAGCCCTCAATGCAAAGGCTCTAGACGCAAATATTGGTGTGAGAGCTAATTCAATCAAGGAAACACTGCATGTTGGTGAAGGGCATATTGAAGAAGGATCAGCCGAGTGGTTCTTGTGGGAGAACAACTCCATTTGGCTCACTAACTTCACACACCATCAGGCTTCCAAGCAGCTCTCAAGGAAACTCAGTTTTCACACTCTATGCTTAGTGCCCTTTGAGTGCATTATCTAGGAATGAACCTGGTAGAGCATCCCACACAAACGAATGCTCCACATGCGGGTTTCACATGCCACCAACTCCACATTCACAGGCAACTTCAACGCCACAGACGTTTTCAGATAGCCCTCAATGCAAAGGCTCTAGACGCAAATATTGGTGTGAGAGCTAATTCAATCAAGGAAACACTGCATGTTGGTGAAGGGCATATTGAAGAAGGATCAGCCGAGTGGTTCTTGTGGGAGAACAACTCCATTTGGCTCACTAACTTCACACACCATCAGGCTTCCAAGCAGCTCTCAAGGAAACTCAGTTTTCACACTCTATGCTTAGTGCCCTTTGACTACCTAGGACTGAAATGAATCTTGGTGAGCATCCCACACAAACGAATGCTCCACATGCGAGTTTCACATGCCACCAACTCCACATTCACAGGCAACTTCAGCGCCACAGCCGTTTTCAGATAGCCCTCAATGCAAAGGCTCTAGACGCAAATATTGGTGTGAGAGCTAATTCAATCAAGGAAACACTGCATGTTGGTGAAGGGCATATTGAAGAAGGATCAGCCGAGTGGTTCTTGTGGGAGAACAACTCCATTTGGCTCACTAACTTCACACACCATCAGGCTTCCAAACAGCTCTCAAGGAAACTCAGTTTTCACACTCTATGCTTAGTGCCCTTTGAGTGCATTATCTAGGAATGAACCTGGTAGAGCATCCCACACAAACGAATGCTCCACATGCGGGTTTCACATGCCACCAACTCCATATTCACAGGCAACGTCAACGCCACAGCCGTTTTCAGATAGTCCTCAATGCAAAGGCTCTAGACGCAAATATTGGTGTGAGAGCTAATTCAATCAAGGAAACACTGCATGTTGGTGAAGGGCATATTGAAGAAGCATCAGCCGAGTGGTTCTTGTGGGAGAACAACTCCATTTGGCTCACTAACTTCACACACCATCAGGCTTCCAAGCAGCTCTCAAGGAAACTCAGTTTTCACACTCTATGCTTAGTGCCCTTTGAGTGCCTAGCACTGAAATGAAGCTTGGTGAGCATCCCACACAAACGAATGCTCCACATGCGGGTTTCACATGCCACCAACTCCACACTCACAGGCAACTTCAGCGCCACAGCCGTTTTCAGATAGCCCTCAATGCAAAGGCTCTAGACGCAAATATTGGTGTGAGAGCTAATTCAATCAAGGAAACACTGCATGTTGGTGAAGGGCATATTGAAGAAGGATCAGCCGAGTGGTTCTTGTGGGAGAACAACTCCATTTGGCTCACTAACTTCACACACCATCAGGCTTCCAAGCAGCTCTCAAGGAAACTCAGTTTTCACACTCTATGCTTAGTGCCCTTTGAGTGCATTATCTAGGAATGAACCTGGTAGAGCATCCCACACAAACGAATGCTCCACATGCGGGTTTCACATGCCACCAACTCCATATTCACAGGCAACTTCAGCGCCACAGCCGTTTTCAGATAGTCCTCAATGCAAAGGCTCTAGACGCAAATATTGGTGTGAGAGCTAATTCAATCAAGGAAACACTGCATGTTGGTGAAGGGCATATTGAAGAAGGATCAGCCGAGTGGTTCTTGTGGGAGAACAACTCCATTTGGCTCACTAACTTCACACACCATCAGGCTTCCAAGCAGCTCTCAAGGAAACTCAGTTTTCACACTCTATGCTTAGTGCCCTTTGAGTGCCTAGCACTGAAATGAAGCTTGGTGAGCATCCCACACAAACGAATGCTCCACATGCGGGTTTCACATGCCACCAACTCCACACTCACAGGCAACTTCAGCACCACAGCCGTTTTCACATAGCCCTCAATGCAAAGGCTCTAGACGCAAATATTGGTGTGAGAGCTAATTCAATCATGGAAACACTGCATGTTGGTGAAGGGCATATTGAAGAAGGATCAGGCGAGTGGTTCTTGTGGGAGAACAACTCCATTTGGCTCACTAACTTCACACACCATCAGGCTTCCAAGCAGCTCTCAAGGAAACTCAGTTTTCACACTCTATGCTTAGTGCCCTTTGAGTGCCTAGCACTGAAATGAACCTTGGTGAGCATCCCACACAAACGAATGCTCCACATGCGGGTTTCACATGCCACCAACTCCACATTCACAGGCAACTTCAGCGCCACAGCCGTTTTCAGATAGCCCTCAATGCAAAGGCTCTAGACGCAAATATTGGTGTGAGAGCTAATTCAATCAAGGAAACACTGCATGTTGGTGAAGGGCATATTGAAGAAGGATCAGCCGAGTGGTTCTTGTGGGAGAACAACTCCATTTGGCTCACTAACTTCACACACCATCAGGCTTCCAAGCAGCTCTCAAGGAAACTCAGTTTTCACACTCTATGCTTAGTGCCCTTTTAAGTGCCTATTAAAGGAAATGAAGCTTGGTGAGCATCCTACACAAACGAATGCTCCACATGCGGGTTTCACATGCCACCAACTCCACATTCACAGGCAACTTCAGCGCCACAGACTTTTTCAGATAGCCCTCAATGCAAAGGCTCTAGACGCAAATATTGGTGTGAGAGCTAATTCAATCAAGGAAACACTGCATGTTGGTGAAGGGCATATTGAGCAAGGATCAGTCGAGTGGTTCTTCTGGGAGAACAACTCCATTTGGCTCACTAACTTCACACACCATCAGGCTTCCAAGCAGCTCTCAAGGAAACTCAGTTTTCACACTCTATGCTTAGTGCCCTTTGAGTGCCTAGGACTGAAATGAAGCTTGGTGAGCATCCCACACAAACGAATGCTCCACATGCGAGTTTCACATGCCACCAACTCCACATTCACAGGCAACTTCAGCACCAGAGCCCTTTGCAGATAGCCCTCAATGCAAAGGCTCTAGACGCAAATATTGGTGTGAGAGCTAATTCAATCAAGGAAACACTGCATGTTGGTGAAGGGCATATTGAAGAAGGATCAGCCAAGTGGTTCTTGTGGGAGAACAACTCCATTTGGCTCACTAACTTCACACACCATCAGGCTTCCAAGCAGCTCTCAAGGAAACTCAGTTTTCACACTCTATGCTTAGTGCCCTTTGAGTGCATTATCTAGGAATGAACCTGGTAGAGCATCCCACACAAACGAATGCTCCACATGCGGGTTTCACATGCCACCAACTCCACATTCACAGGCAACTTCAACGCCACAGACGTTTTCAGATAGCCCTCAATGCAAAGGCTCTAGACGCAAATATTGGTGTGAGAGCTAATTCAATCAAGGAAACACTGCATGTTGGTGAAGGGCATATTGAAGAAGGATCAGCCGAGTGGTTCTTGTGGGAGAACAACTCCATTTGGCTCACTAACTTCACACACCATCAGGCTTCCAAGCAGCTCTCAAGGAAACTCAGTTTTCACACTCTATGCTTAGTGCCCTTTGACTACCTAGGACTGAAATGAAGCTTGGTGAGCATCCCACACAAACGAATGCTCCACATGCGAGTTTCACATGCCACCAACTCCACATTCACAGGCAACTTCAGCGCCACAGCCGTTTTCAGATAGCCCTCAATGCAAAGGCTCTAGACGCAAATATTGGTGTGAGAGCTAATTCAATCAAGGAAACACTGCATGTTGGTGAAGGGCATATTGAAGAAGGATCAGCCGAGTGGTTCTTGTGGGAGAACAACTCCATTTGGCTCACTAACTTCACACACCATCAGGCTTCCAAACAGCTCTCAAGGAAACTCAGTTTTCACACTCTATGCTTAGTGCCCTTTGAGTGCATTATCTAGGAATGAACCTGGTAGAGCATCCCACACAAACGAATGCTCCACATGCGGGTTTCACATGCCACCAACTCCATATTCACAGGCAACTTCAGCGCCACAGCCGTTTTCAGATAGTCCTCAATGCAAAGGCTCTAGACGCAAATATTGGTGTGAGAGCTAATTCAATCAAGGAAACACTGCATGTTGGTGAAGGGCATATTGAAGAAGGATCAGCCGAGTGGTTCTTGTGGGAGAACAACTCCATTTGGCTCACTAACTTCACACACCATCAGGCTTCCAAGCAGCTCTCAAGGAAACTCAGTTTTCACACTCTATGCTTAGTGCCCTTTGAGTGCCTAGCACTGAAATGAAGCTTGGTGAGCATCCCACACAAACGAATGCTCCACATGCGGGTTTCACATGCCACCAACTCCACACTCACAGGCAACTTCAGCACCACAGCCGTTTTCACATAGCCCTCAATGCAAAGGCTCTAGACGCAAATATTGGTGTGAGAGCTAATTCAATCATGGAAACACTGCATGTTGGTGAAGGGCATATTGAAGAAGGATCAGGCGAGTGGTTCTTGTGGGAGAACAACTCCATTTGGCTCACTAACTTCACACACCATCAGGCTTCCAAGCAGCTCTCAAGGAAACTCAGTTTTCACACTCTATGCTTAGTGCCCTTTGAGTGCCTAGCACTGAAATGAACCTTGGTGAGCATCCCACACAAACGAATGCTCCACATGCGGGTTTCACATGCCACCAACTCCACATTCACAGGCAACTTCAGCGCCACAGCCGTTTTCAGATAGCCCTCAATGCAAAGGCTCTAGACGCAAATATTGGTGTGAGAGCTAATTCAATCAAGGAAACACTGCATGTTGGTGAAGGGCATATTGAAGAAGGATCAGCCGAGTGGTTCTTGTGGGAGAACAACTCCATTTGGCTCACTAACTTCACACACCATCAGGCTTCCAAGCAGCTCTCAAGGAAACTCAGTTTTCACACTCTATGCTTAGTGCCCTTTTAAGTGCCTATTAAAGGAAATGAAGCTTGGTGAGCATCCTACACAAACGAATGCTCCACATGCGGGTTTCACATGCCACCAACTCCACATTCACAGGCAACTTCAGCGCCACAGACTTTTTCAGATAGCCCTCAATGCAAAGGCTCTAGACGCAAATATTGGTGTGAGAGCTAATTCAATCAAGGAAACACTGCATGTTGGTGAAGGGCATATTGAGCAAGGATCAGCCGAGTGGTTCTTCTGGGAGAACAACTCCATTTGGCTCACTAACTTCACACACCATCAGGCTTCCAAGCAGCTCTCAAGGAAACTCAGTTTTCACACTCTATGCTTAGTGCCCTTTGAGTGCATTATCTAGGAATGAACCTAGTAGAGCATCCCACACAAACAAATGCTCCACATGCGGGTTTCACATGCCACCAACTCCACATTCACAGGCAACTTCAGCGCCACAGCCGTTTTCAGATAGTCCTCAATGCAAAGGCTCTAGACGCAAATATTGGTGTGAGAGCTAATTCAATCAAGGAAACACTGCATGTTGGTGAAGGGCATATTGAAGAAGGATCAGCCAAGTGGTTCTTGTGGGAGAACAACTCCATTTGGCTCACTAACTTCACACACCATCAGGCTTCCAAGCAGCTCTCAAGGAAACTCAGTTTTCACACTCTATGCTTAGTGCCCTTTGAGTGCATTATCTAGGAATGAACCTGGTAGAGCATCCCACACAAACGAATGCTCCACATGCGGGTTTCACATGCCACCAACTCCACATTCACAGGCAACTTCAACGCCACAGACGTTTTCAGATAGCCCTCAATGCAAAGGCTCTAGACGCAAATATTGGTGTGAGAGCTAATTCAATCAAGGAAACACTGCATGTTGGTGAAGGGCATATTGAAGAAGGATCAGCCGAGTGGTTCTTGTGGGAGAACAACTCCATTTGGCTCACTAACTTCACACACCATCAGGCTTCCAAGCAGCTCTCAAGGAAACTCAGTTTTCACACTCTATGCTTAGTGCCCTTTGACTACCTAGGACTGAAATGAAGCTTGGTGAGCATCCCACACAAACGAATGCTCCACATGCGAGTTTCACATGCCACCAACTCCACATTCACAGGCAACTTCAGCGCCACAGCCGTTTTCAGATAGCCCTCAATGCAAAGGCTCTAGACGCAAATATTGGTGTGAGAGCTAATTCAATCAAGGAAACACTGCATGTTGGTGAAGGGCATATTGAAGAAGGATCAGCCGAGTGGTTCTTGTGGGAGAACAACTCCATTTGGCTCACTAACTTCACACACCATCAGGCTTCCAAACAGCTCTCAAGGAAACTCAGTTTTCACACTCTATGCTTAGTGCCCTTTGAGTGCATTATCTAGGAATGAACCTGGTAGAGCATCCCACACAAACGAATGCTCCACATGCGGGTTTCACATGCCACCAACTCCATATTCACAGGCAACTTCAGCGCCACAGCCGTTTTCAGATAGTCCTCAATGCAAAGGCTCTAGACGCAAATATTGGTGTGAGAGCTAATTCAATCAAGGAAACACTGCATGTTGGTGAAGGGCATATTGAAGAAGCATCAGCCGAGTGGTTCTTGTGGGAGAACAACTCCATTTGGCTCACTAACTTCACACACCATCAGGCTTCCAAGCAGCTCTCAAGGAAACTCAGTTTTCACACTCTATGCTTAGTGCCCTTTGAGTGCCTAGCACTGAAATGAAGCTTGGTGAGCATCCCACACAAACGAATGCTCCACATGCGGGTTTCACATGCCACCAACTCCACACTCACAGGCAACTTCAGCGCCACAGCCGTTTTCAGATAGCCCTCAATGCAAAGGCTCTAGACGCAAATATTGGTGTGAGAGCTAATTCAATCAAGGAAACACTGCATGTTGGTGAAGGGCATATTGAAGAAGGATCAGCCGAGTGGTTCTTGTGGGAGAACAACTCCATTTGGCTCACTAACTTCACACACCATCAGGCTTCCAAGCAGCTCTCAAGGAAACTCAGTTTTCACACTCTATGCTTAGTGCCCTTTGAGTGCATTATCTAGGAATGAACCTGGTAGAGCATCCCACACAAACGAATGCTCCACATGCGGGTTTCACATGCCACCAACTCCATATTCACAGGCAACTTCAGCGCCACAGCCGTTTTCAGATAGTCCTCAATGCAAAGGCTCTAGACGCAAATATTGGTGTGAGAGCTAATTCAATCAAGGAAACACTGCATGTTGGTGAAGGGCATATTGAAGAAGGATCAGCCGAGTGGTTCTTGTGGGAGAACAACTCCATTTGGCTCACTAACTTCACACACCATCAGGCTTCCAAGCAGCTCTCAAGGAAACTCAGTTTTCACACTCTATGCTTAGTGCCCTTTGAGTGCCTAGCACTGAAATGAAGCTTGGTGAGCATCCCACACAAACGAATGCTCCACATGCGGGTTTCACATGCCACCAACTCCACACTCACAGGCAACTTCAGCACCACAGCCGTTTTCACATAGCCCTCAATGCAAAGGCTCTAGACGCAAATATTGGTGTGAGAGCTAATTCAATCATGGAAACACTGCATGTTGGTGAAGGGCATATTGAAGAAGGATCAGGCGAGTGGTTCTTGTGGGAGAACAACTCCATTTGGCTCACTAACTTCACACACCATCAGGCTTCCAAGCAGCTCTCAAGGAAACTCAGTTTTCACACTCTATGCTTAGTGCCCTTTGAGTGCCTAGCACTGAAATGAACCTTGGTGAGCATCCCACACAAACGAATGCTCCACATGCGGGTTTCACATGCCACCAACTCCACATTCACAGGCAACTTCAGCGCCACAGCCGTTTTCAGATAGCCCTCAATGCAAAGGCTCTAGACGCAAATATTGGTGTGAGAGCTAATTCAATCAAGGAAACACTGCATGTTGGTGAAGGGCATATTGAAGAAGGATCAGCCGAGTGGTTCTTGTGGGAGAACAACTCCATTTGGCTCACTAACTTCACACACCATCAGGCTTCCAAGCAGCTCTCAAGGAAACTCAGTTTTCACACTCTATGCTTAGTGCCCTTTTAAGTGCCTATTAAAGGAAATGAAGCTTGGTGAGCATCCTACACAAACGAATGCTCCACATGCGGGTTTCACATGCCACCAACTCCACATTCACAGGCAACTTCAGCGCCACAGACTTTTTCAGATAGCCCTCAATGCAAAGGCTCTAGACGCAAATATTGGTGTGAGAGCTAATTCAATCAAGGAAACACTGCATGTTGGTGAAGGGCATATTGAGCAAGGATCAGCCGAGTGGTTCTTCTGGGAGAACAACTCCATTTGGCTCACTAACTTCACACACCATCAGGCTTCCAAGCAGCTCTCAAGGAAACTCAGTTTTCACACTCTATGCTTAGTGCCCTTTGAGTGCATTATCTAGGAATGAACCTAGTAGAGCATCCCACACAAACAAATGCTCCACATGCGGGTTTCACATGCCACCAACTCCACATTCACAGGCAACTTCAGCGCCACAGCCGTTTTCAGATAGTCCTCAATGCAAAGGCTCTAGACGCAAATATTGGTGTGAGAGCTAATTCAATCAAGGAAACACTGCATGTTGGTGAAGGGCATATTGAAGAAGGATCAGCCGAGTGGTTCTTGTGGGAGAACAACTCCATTTGGCTCACTAACTTCACACACCATCAGGCTTCCAAGCAGCTCTCAAGGAAACTCAGTTTTCACACTCTATGCTTAGTGCCCTTTGAGTGCCTAGCACTGAAATGAAGCTTGGTGAGCATCCCACACAAACGAATGCTCCACATGCGAGTTTCACATGCCACCAACTCCACATTCACAGGCAACTTCAGCATCACAGCCGTTTTCAGATAGCCCTCAATGCAAAGGCTCTAGACGCAAATATTGGTGTGAGAGCTAATTCAATCAAGGAAACACTGCATGTTGGTGAAGGGCATATTGAAGAAGGATCAGCCGAGTGGTTCTTGTGGCAGAAAAACTCCATTTGGCTCACTAACTTCACACACCATCAGGCTTCCAAGCAGCTCTCAAGGAAACTCAGTTTTCACACTCTATGCTTAGTGCCCTTTGAGTGCATTATCTAGGAATGAACCTGGTAGAGCATCCCACACAAACGAATGCTCCACATGCGGGTTTCACATCCCACCAACTCCACATTCACAGGCAACTTCAACGCCACAGACGTTTTCAGATAGCCCTCAATACAAAGGCTCTAGACGCAAATATTGGTGTGAGAGCTAATTCAATCAAGGAAACACTGCATGTTGGTGAAGGGCATATTGAAGAAGGATCAGCCGAGTGGTTCTTGTGGGAGAACAACTCCATTTGGCTCACTAACTTCACACACCATCAGGCTTCTAAGCAGCTCTCAAGGAAACTCAGTTTTCACACTCTATGCTTAGTGCCCTTTGAGTGCCTATTAAATGAAATGAAGCTTGGTGAGCATCCTACACAAACGAATGCTCCACATGCGGGTTTCATATGCCACCAACTCCACATTCACAGGCAACTTCAGCGCCACAGCCGTTTTCAGATAGCCCTCAATGCAACGGCTCTAGACGCAAATATTGGTGTGAGAGCTAATTCAATCAAGGAAACACTGCATGTTGGTGAAGGGCATATTGAAGAAGGATCAGCCGAGTGGTTCTTGTGGGAGAACAACTCCATTTGGCTCACTAACTTCACACACCATCAGGCTTCCAAGCAGCTCTCAAGGAAACTCAGTTTTCACACTCTATGCTTAGTGCCCTTTGAGTGCATTATCTAGGAATGAACCTGGTGGAGGATCCCACACAAACGAATGCTCCACATGCGGGTTTCACATGCCACCAACTCCACATTCACAAGCAACTTCAACGCCACAGACGTTTTCAGATAGCCCTCAATGCAAAGGCTCTAGACGCAAATATTGGTGTGAGAGCTAATTCAATCAAGGAAACACTGCATGTTGGTGAAGGGCATATTGAAGAAGGATCAGCCGAGTGGTTCTTGTGGGAGAACAACTCCATTTGGCTCCCTAACTTCACACACCATCAGGCTTCTAAGCAGCTCTCAAAGAAACTCAGTTTTCACACTCTATGCTTAGTGTCCTTTGAGTGCCTATTAAATGAAATGAATCTTGGTGAGCATCCTACACAAACGAATGCTCCACATGCGAGTTTCACATGCCACCAACTCCACATTCACAGGCAACTTCAGCACCACAGCCGTTTTCAGATAGCCCTCAATGCAAAGGCTCTAGACGCAAATATTGGTGTGAGAGCTAATTCAATCAAGGAAACACTGCATGTTGGTGAAGGGCATATTGAAGAAGGATCAGCCGAGTGGTTCTTGTGGGAGAACAACTCCATTTGGCTCACTAACTTCACACACCATCAGGCTTCCAAGCAGCTCTCAAGGAAACTCAGTTTTCACACTCTATGCTTAGTGTCCTTTCAGTGCATTATCTAGGAATGAACCTGGTAGAGCATCCCACACAAACGAATGCTCCACATGCGGGTTTCACATGCCACCAACTCCACATTCACAGGCAACTTCAGCGCCACAGCCGTTTTCAGATAGTCCTCAATGCAAAGGCTCTAGACGCAAATATTTGTGTGAGAGCTAATTCAATCAAGGAAACACTGCATGTTGGTGAAGGGCATATTGAAGAAGGATCAGCCGAGTGGTTCTTGTGGGAGAACAACTCCATTTGGCTCACTAACTTCACACACCATCCGGCTTCCAAGAAGCTCTCAAGGAAACTCAGTTTTCACACTCTATGCTTAGTGCCCTTTGAGTGCCTAGCACTGAAATGAAGCTTGGTGAGCATCCCGCACAAACGAATGCTCCACATGCGGGTTTCACATGCCACCAACTCCACATTCACAGGCAACTTCAGCGCCACAGCCGTTTTCAGATAGCCCTCAATGCAAAGGCTCTACACGCAAATATTGGTGTGAGAGCTAATTCAATCAAGGAAACACTGCATGTTGGTGAAGGGCATATTGAAGAAGGATCAGCCGAGTGGTTCTTGTGGGAGAACAACTCCATTTGGCTCACTAACTTCACACACCATCAGGCTTCCAAGCAGCTCTCAAGGAAACTCAGTTTTCACACTCTATGCTTAGTGCCCTTTGAGTGCATTATCTAGGAATGAACCTGGTAGAGCATCCCACACAAACGAATGCTCCACATGCGGGTTTCACATGCCACCAACTCCACATTCACAGGCAACTTCAGCGCCACAGCCGTTTTCAGATAGTCCTCAATGCAAAGGCTCTAGACGCAAATATTTGTGTGAGAGCTAATTCAATCAAGGAAACACTGCATGTTGGTGAAGGGCATATTGAAGAAGGATCAGCCGAGTGGTTCTTGTGGGAGAACAACTCCATTTGGCTCACTAACTTCACACACCATCAGGCTTCCAAGAAGCTCTCAAGGAAACTCAGTTTTCACACTCTATGCTTAGTGCCCTTTGAGTGCCTAGCACTGAAATGAAGCTTGGTGAGCATCCCGCACAAACGAATGCTCCACATGCGGGTTTCATATGCCACCAACTCCACATTCACAGGCAACTTCAGCGCCACAGCCGTTTTCAGATAGCCCTCAATGCAACGGCTCTAGACGCAAATATTGGTGTGAGAGCTAATTCAATCAAGGAAACACTGCATGTTGGTGAAGGGCATATTGAAGAAGGATCAGCCGAGTGGTTCTTGTGGGAGAACAACTCCATTTGGCTCACTAACTTCACACACCATCAGGCTTCCAAGCAGCTCTCAAGGAAACTCAGTTTTCACACTCTATGCTTAGTGCCCTTTGAGTGCATTATCTAGGAATGAACCTGGTGGAGGATCCCACACAAACGAATGCTCCACATGCGGGTTTCACATGCCACCAACTCCACATTCACAAGCAACTTCAACGCCACAGACGTTTTCAGATAGCCCTCAATGCAAAGGCTCTAGACGCAAATATTGGTGTGAGAGCTAATTCAATCAAGGAAACACTGCATGTTGGTGAAGGGCATATTGAAGAAGGATCAGCCGAGTGGTTCTTGTGGGAGAACAACTCCATTTGGCTCCCTAACTTCACACACCATCAGGCTTCTAAGCAGCTCTCAAAGAAACTCAGTTTTCACACTCTATGCTTAGTGTCCTTTGAGTGCCTATTAAATGAAATGAATCTTGGTGAGCATCCTACACAAACGAATGCTCCACATGCGAGTTTCACATGCCACCAACTCCACATTCACAGGCAACTTCAGCACCACAGCCGTTTTCAGATAGCCCTCAATGCAAAGGCTCTAGACGCAAATATTGGTGTGAGAGCTAATTCAATCAAGGAAACACTGCATGTTGGTGAAGGGCATATTGAAGAAGGATCAGCCGAGTGGTTCTTGTGGGAGAACAACTCCATTTGGCTCACTAACTTCACACACCATCAGGCTTCCAAGCAGCTCTCAAGGAAACTCAGTTTTCACACTCTATGCTTAGTGTCCTTTCAGTGCATTATCTAGGAATGAACCTGGTAGAGCATCCCACACAAACGAATGCTCCACATGCGGGTTTCACATGCCACCAACTCCACATTCACAGGCAACTTCAGCGCCACAGCCGTTTTCAGATAGTCCTCAATGCAAAGGCTCTAGACGCAAATATTTGTGTGAGAGCTAATTCAATCAAGGAAACACTGCATGTTGGTGAAGGGCATATTGAAGAAGGATCAGCCGAGTGGTTCTTGTGGGAGAACAACTCCATTTGGCTCACTAACTTCACACACCATCAGGCTTCCAAGAAGCTCTCAAGGAAACTCAGTTTTCACACTCTATGCTTAGTGCCCTTTGAGTGCCTAGCACTGAAATGAAGCTTGGTGAGCATCCCGCACAAACGAATGCTCCACATGCGGGTTTCACATGCCACCAACTCCACATTCACAGGCAACTTCAGCGCCACAGCCGTTTTCAGATAGCCCTCAATGCAAAGGCTCTACACGCAAATATTGGTGTGAGAGCTAATTCAATCAAGGAAACACTGCATGTTGGTGAAGGGCATATTGAAGAAGGATCAGCCGAGTGGTTCTTGTGGGAGAACAACTCCATTTGGCTCACTAACTTCACACACCATCAGGCTTCCAAGCAGCTCTCAAGGAAACTCAGTTTTCACACTCTATGCTTAGTGCCCTTTGAGTGCATTATCTAGGAATGAACCTGGTAGAGCATCCCACACAAACGAATGCTCCACATGCGGGTTTCACATGCCACCAACTCCACATTCACAGGCAACTTCAGCGCCACAGCCGTTTTCAGATAGTCCTCAATGCAAAGGCTCTAGACGCAAATATTTGTGTGAGAGCTAATTCAATCAAGGAAACACTGCATGTTGGTGAAGGGCATATTGAAGAAGGATCAGCCGAGTGGTTCTTGTGGGAGAACAACTCCATTTGGCTCACTAACTTCACACACCATCAGGCTTCCAAGAAGCTCTCAAGGAAACTCAGTTTTCACACTCTATGCTTAGTGCCCTTTGAGTGCCTAGCACTGAAATGAAGCTTGGTGAGCATCCCGCACAAACGAATGCTCCACATGCGGGTTTCACATGCCACCAACTCCACATTCACAGGCAACTTCAGCGCCACAGCCGTTTTCAGATAGCCCTCAATGCAAAGGCTCTAGACGCAAATATTGGTGTGAGAGCTAATTCAATCAAGGAAACACTGCATGTTGGTGAAGGGCATATTGAAGAAGGATCAGCCGAGTGGTTCTTGTTGGAGAACAACTCCATTTGGCTCACTAACTTCACACACCATCAGGCTTTAAAGCAGCTCTCAAAGAAACTCAGTTTTCACACTCTATGCTTAGTGCCCTTTGAGTGCCTAGCACTGAAATGAATCTTGGTGAGCATCCCACACAAACGAATGCTCCACATGCGGGTTTCACATGCCACCAACTCCACATTCTCAGGCAACTTCAGCGCCACAGCCGTTTTCAGATAGCCCTCAATGCAAAGGCTCTAGACGCAAATATTGGTGTGAGAGCTAATTCAATCAAGGAAACACTGCATGTTGGTGCAGGGCATATTGAAGAAGGATCAGCCGAGTGGTACTTGTGGGAGAACAACTCCATTTGGCTCACTAACTTCACACACCATCGGGCTTCCAAGCAGCTCTCAAGGAAACTCAGTTTTCACACTCTATGCTTAGTGCCCTTTGAGTGCATTATCTAGGAATGAACCTGGTGGATGATCCCACACAAACGAATGCTCCACATGCGGGTTTCACATGCCACCAACTCCACATTCACAAGCAACTTCAACGCCACAGACGTTTTCAGATAGCCCTCAATGCAAAGGCTCTAGACGCAAATGTTGGTGTGAGAGCTAATTCAATCAAGGAAACACTGCATGTTGGTGAAGGGCATATTGAAGAAGGATCAGCCGAGTGGTTCTTGTGGGAGAACAACTCCATTTGGCTCCCTAACTTCACACACCATCAGGCTTCTAAGCAGCTCTCAAGGAAACTCAGTTTTCACACTCTATGCTTAGTGTCCTTTGAGTGCCTATTAAATGAAATGAATCTTGGTGAGCATCCTACACAAACGAATGCTCCACATGCGGGTTTCACATGCCACCAACTCCACATTCACAGGCAACTTCAGCGCCACAGCCGTTTTCAGATAGCCCTCAATGCAAAGGCTCTAGACGCAAATATTGGTGTGAGAGCTAATTCAATCAAGGAAACACTGCATGTTGGTGAAGGGCATATTGAAGAAGGATCAGCCGAGTGGTTCTTGTGGGAGAACAACTCCATTTGGCTCACTAACTTCACACACCATCAGGCTTCCAAGCAGCTCTCAAGGAAACTCAGTTTTCACACTCTATGCTTAGTGCCCTTTGAGTGCATTATCTAGGAATGAACCTGGTAGAGCATCCCACACAAACGAATGCTCCACATGCGGGTTTCACATGCCACCAACTCCACATTCACAGGCAACTTCAGCGCCACAGCTGTTTTCAGATAGTCTTCAATGCAAAGGCTCTAGACGCAAATATTTTTGTGAGAGCTAATTCAATCAAGGAAACACTGCATGTTGGTGAAGGGCATATTGAAGAAGGATCAGCCGAGTGGTTCTTGTGGGAGAACAACTCCATTTGGCTCACTAACTTCACACACCATCAGGCTTCCAAGAAGCTCTCAAGGAAACTCAGTTTTCACACTCTATGCTTAGTGCCCTTTGAGTGCCTAGCACTGAAATGAAGCTTGGTGAGCAACCCGCACAAACGAATGCTCCACATGCGGGTTTCACATGCCACCAACTCCACATTCACAGGCAACTTCAGCGCCACAGCCGTTTTCAGATAGCCCTCAATGCAAAGGCTCTAGACGCAAATATTGGTGTGAGAGCTAATTCAATCAAGGAAACACTGCATGTTGGTGAAGGGCATATTGAAGAAGGATCAGCCGAGTGGTTCTTGTGGGAGAACAACTCCATTTGGCTCACTAACTTCACACACCATCAGGCTTTAAAGCAGCTCTCAAAGAAACTCAGTTTTCACACTCTATGCTTAGTGCCCTTTGAGTGCCTAGCACTGAAATGAAGCTTGGTGAGCATCCCACACAAACGAATGCTCCACATGCGGGTTTCACATGCCACCAACTCCACACTCACAGGCAACTTCAGCGCCACAGCCGGTTTCAGATAGCCCTCAATGCAAAGGCTCTAGACGCAAATATTGGTGTGAGAGCTAATTCAATCAAGGAAACACTGCATGTTGGTGAAGGGCATATTGAAGAAGGATCAGCCGAGTGGTTCTTGTGGGAGAACAACTCCATTTCGCTCACTAACTTCACACACCATCAGGCTTCCAAGCAGCTCTCAAGGAAACTCAGTTTTCACACTCTATGCTTAGTGCCCTTTGAGTGCATTATCTAGGAATGAACCTGGTAGAGCATCCCACACAAACGAATGCTCCACATGCGGGTTTCACATGCCACCAACTCCACCTTCACAGGCAACTTCAGCGCCACAGCCGTTTTCAGATAGCCCTCAATGCAAAGGCTCTAGACGCAAATATTGGTGTGAGAGCTAATTCAATCAAGGAAACACTGCATGTTGGTGAAGGGCATATTGAAGAAGGATCAGCCGAGTGGTTCTTCTGGGAGAACAACTCCATTTGGCTCACTAACTTCACACACCATCAGGCTTCCAAGCAGCTCTCAAGGAAACTCAGTTTTCACACTCTATGCTTAGTGCCCTTTGAGTGCCTAGCACTGAAATGAAGCTTGGTGAGCATCCCACACAAACGAATGCTCCACATGCGGGTTTCACATGCCACCAACTCCACATTCTCAGGCAACTTCAGCGCCACAGCCGTTTTCAGATAGCCCTCAATGCAAAGGCTCTAGACGCAAATATTGGTGTGAGAGCTAATTCAATCAAGGAAACACTGCATGTTGGTGAAGGGCATATTGAAGAAGGATCAGCCGAGTGGTACTTGTGGGAGAACAACTCCATTTGGCTCACTAACTTCACACACCATCGGGCTTCCAAGCAGCTCTCAAGGAAACTCAGTTTTCACACTCTATGCTTAGTGCCCTTTGAGTGCATTATCTAGGAATGAACCTGGTGGAGGATCCCACACAAACGAATGCTCCACATGCGGGTTTCACATGCCACCAACTCCACATTCACAAGCAACTTCAACGCCACAGACGTTTTCAGATAGCCCTCAATGCAAAGGCTCTAGACGCAAATATTGGTGTGAGAGCTAATTCAATCAAGGAAACACTGCATGTTGGTGAAGGGCATATTGAAGAAGGATCAGCCGAGTGGTTCTTGTGGGAGAACAACTCCATTTGGCTCACTAACTTCACACACCATCAGGCTTCCAAGCAGCTCTCAAGGAAACTCAGTTTTCACACTCTATGCTTAGTGCCCTTTGAGTGCATTATCTAGGAATGAACCTGGTAGAGCATCCCACACAAACGAATGCTCCACATGCGGGTTTCACATGCCACCAACTCCATATTCACAGGCAACTTCAGCGCCACAGCCGTTTTCAGATAGTCCTCAATGCAAAGGCTCTAGACGCAAATATTGGTGTGAGAGCTAATTCAATCAAGGAAACACTGCATGTTGGTGAAGGGCATATTGAAGAAGGATCAGCCGAGTGGTTCTTGTGGGAGAACAACTCCATTTGGCTCACTAACTTCACACACCATCAGGCTTCCAAGCAGCTCTCAAGGAAACTCAGTTTTCACACTCTATGCTTAGTGCCCTTTGAGTGCCTAGCACTGAAATGAAGCTTGGTGAGCATCCCACACAAACGAATGCTCCACATGCGGGTTTCACATGCCACCAACTCCACACTCACAGGCAACTTCAGCACCACAGCCGTTTTCACATAGCCCTCAATGCAAAGGCTCTAGACGCAAATATTGGTGTGAGAGCTAATTCAATCATGGAAACACTGCATGTTGGTGAAGTGCATATTGAAGAAGGATCAGGCGAGTGGTTCTTGTGGGAGAACAACTCCATTTGGCTCACTAACTTCACACACCATCAGGCTTCCAAGCAGCTCTCAAGGAAACTCAGTTTTCACACTCTATGCTTAGTGCCCTTTGAGTGCCTAGCACTGAAATGAACCTTGGTGAGCATCCCACACAAACGAATGCTCCACATGCGGGTTTCACATGCCACCAACTCCACATTCACAGGCAACTTCAGCGCCACAGCCGTTTTCAGATAGCCCTCAATGCAAAGGCTCTAGACGCAAATATTGGTGTGAGAGCTAATTCAATCAAGGAAACACTGCATGTTGGTGAAGGGCATATTGAAGAAGGATCAGCCGAGTGGTTCTTGTGGGAGAACAACTCCATTTGGCTCACTAACTTCACACACCATCAGGCTTCCAAGCAGCTCTCAAGGAAACTCAGTTTTCACACTCTATGCTTAGTGCCCTTTTAAGTGCCTATTAAAGGAAATGAAGCTTGGTGAGCATCCTACACAAACGAATGCTCCACATGCGGGTTTCACATGCCACCAACTCCACATTCACAGGCAACTTCAGCGCCACAGACTTTTTCAGATAGCCCTCAATGCAAAGGCTCTAGACGCAAATATTGGTGTGAGAGCTAATTCAATCAAGGAAACACTGCATGTTGGTGAAGGGCATATTGAGCAAGGATCAGTCGAGTGGTTCTTCTGGGAGAACAACTCCATTTGGCTCACTAACTTCACACACCATCAGGCTTCCAAGCAGCTCTCAAGGAAACTCAGTTTTCACACTCTATGCTTAGTGCCCTTTGAGTGCCTAGGACTGAAATGAAGCTTGGTGAGCATCCCACACAAACGAATGCTCCACATGCGAGTTTCACATGCCACCAACTCCACATTCACAGGCAACTTCAGCAATAGAGCCCTTTGCAGATAGCCCTCAATGCAAAGGCTCTAGACGCAAATATTGGTGTGAGAGCTAATTCAATCAAGGAAACACTGCATGTTGGTGAAGGGCATATTGAAGAAGGATCAGCCAAGTGGTTCTTGTGGGAGAACAACTCCATTTGGCTCACTAACTTCACACACCATCAGGCTTCCAAGCAGCTCTCAAGGAAACTCAGTTTTCACACTCTATGCTTAGTGCCCTTTGAGTGCATTATCTAGGAATGAACCTGGTAGAGCATCCCACACAAACGAATGCTCCACATGCGGGTTTCACATGCCACCAACTCCACATTCACAGGCAACTTCAACGCCACAGACGTTTTCAGATAGCCCTCAATGCAAAGGCTCTAGACGCAAATATTGGTGTGAGAGCTAATTCAATCAAGGAAACACTGCATGTTGGTGAAGGGCATATTGAAGAAGGATCAGCCGAGTGGTTCTTGTGGGAGAACAACTCCATTTGGCTCACTAACTTCACACACCATCAGGCTTCCAAGCAGCTCTCAAGGAAACTCAGTTTTCACACTCTATGCTTAGTGCCCTTTGACTACCTAGGACTGAAATGAAGCTTGGTGAGCATCCCACACAAACGAATGCTCCACATGCGAGTTTCACATGCCACCAACTCCACATTCACAGGCAACTTCAGCGCCACAGCCGTTTTCAGATAGCCCTCAATGCAAAGGCTCTAGACGCAAATATTGGTGTGAGAGCTAATTCAATCAAGGAAACACTGCATGTTGGTGAAGGGCATATTGAAGAAGGATCAGCCGAGTGGTTCTTGTGGGAGAACAACTCCATTTGGCTCACTAACTTCACACACCATCAGGCTTCCAAACAGCTCTCAAGGAAACTCAGTTTTCACACTCTATGCTTAGTGCCCTTTGAGTGCATTATCTAGGAATGAACCTGGTAGAGCATCCCACACAAACGAATGCTCCACATGCGGGTTTCACATGCCACCAACTCCATATTCACAGGCAACTTCAGCGCCACAGCCGTTTTCAGATAGTCCTCAATGCAAAGGCTCTAGACGCAAATATTGGTGTGAGAGCTAATTCAATCAAGGAAACACTGCATGTTGGTGAAGGGCATATTGAAGAAGCATCAGCCGAGTGGTTCTTGTGGGAGAACAACTCCATTTGGCTCACTAACTTCACACACCATCAGGCTTCCAAGCAGCTCTCAAGGAAACTCAGTTTTCACACTCTATGCTTAGTGCCCTTTGAGTGCCTAGCACTGAAATGAAGCTTGGTGAGCATCCCACACAAACGAATGCTCCACATGCGGGTTTCACATGCCACCAACTCCACACTCACAGGCAACTTCAGCGCCACAGCCGTTTTCAGATAGCCCTCAATGCAAAGGCTCTAGACGCAAATATTGGTGTGAGAGCTAATTCAATCAAGGAAACACTGCATGTTGGTGAAGGGCATATTGAAGAAGGATCAGCCGAGTGGTTCTTGTGGGAGAACAACTCCATTTGGCTCACTAACTTCACACACCATCAGGCTTCCAAGCAGCTCTCAAGGAAACTCAGTTTTCACACTCTATGCTTAGTGCCCTTTGAGTGCATTATCTAGGAATGAACCTGGTAGAGCATCCCACACAAACGAATGCTCCACATGCGGGTTTCACATGCCACCAACTCCATATTCACAGGCAACTTCAGCGCCACAGCCGTTTTCAGATAGTCCTCAATGCAAAGGCTCTAGACGCAAATATTGGTGTGAGAGCTAATTCAATCAAGGAAACACTGCATGTTGGTGAAGGGCATATTGAAGAAGGATCAGCCGAGTGGTTCTTGTGGGAGAACAACTCCATTTGGCTCACTAACTTCACACACCATCAGGCTTCCAAGCAGCTCTCAAGGAAACTCAGTTTTCACACTCTATGCTTAGTGCCCTTTGAGTGCCTAGCACTGAAATGAAGCTTGGTGAGCATCCCACACAAACGAATGCTCCACATGCGGGTTTCACATGCCACCAACTCCACACTCACAGGCAACTTCAGCACCACAGCCGTTTTCACATAGCCCTCAATGCAAAGGCTCTAGACGCAAATATTGGTGTGAGAGCTAATTCAATCATGGAAACACTGCATGTTGGTGAAGGGCATATTGAAGAAGGATCAGGCGAGTGGTTCTTGTGGGAGAACAACTCCATTTGGCTCACTAACTTCACACACCATCAGGCTTCCAAGCAGCTCTCAAGGAAACTCAGTTTTCACACTCTATGCTTAGTGCCCTTTGAGTGCCTAGCACTGAAATGAACCTTGGTGAGCATCCCACACAAACGAATGCTCCACATGCGGGTTTCACATGCCACCAACTCCACATTCACAGGCAACTTCAGCGCCACAGCCGTTTTCAGATAGCCCTCAATGCAAAGGCTCTAGACGCAAATATTGGTGTGAGAGCTAATTCAATCAAGGAAACACTGCATGTTGGTGAAGGGCATATTGAAGAAGGATCAGCCGAGTGGTTCTTGTGGGAGAACAACTCCATTTGGCTCACTAACTTCACACACCATCAGGCTTCCAAGCAGCTCTCAAGGAAACTCAGTTTTCACACTCTATGCTTAGTGCCCTTTTAAGTGCCTATTAAAGGAAATGAAGCTTGGTGAGCATCCTACACAAACGAATGCTCCACATGCGGGTTTCACATGCCACCAACTCCACATTCACAGGCAACTTCAGCGCCACAGACTTTTTCAGATAGCCCTCAATGCAAAGGCTCTAGACGCAAATATTGGTGTGAGAGCTAATTCAATCAAGGAAACACTGCATGTTGGTGAAGGGCATATTGAGCAAGGATCAGCCGAGTGGTTCTTCTGGGAGAACAACTCCATTTGGCTCACTAACTTCACACACCATCAGGCTTCCAAGCAGCTCTCAAGGAAACTCAGTTTTCACACTCTATGCTTAGTGCCCTTTGAGTGCATTATCTAGGAATGAACCTAGTAGAGCATCCCACACAAACAAATGCTCCACATGCGGGTTTCACATGCCACCAACTCCACATTCACAGGCAACTTCAGCGCCACAGCCGTTTTCAGATAGTCCTCAATGCAAAGGCTCTAGACGCAAATATTGGTGTGAGAGCTAATTCAATCAAGGAAACACTGCATGTTGGTGAAGGGCATATTGAAGAAGGATCAGCCGAGTGGTTCTTGTGGGAGAACAACTCCATTTGGCTCACTAACTTCACACACCATCAGGCTTCCAAGCAGCTCTCAAGGAAACTCAGTTTTCACACTCTATGCTTAGTGCCCTTTGAGTGCCTAGCACTGAAATGAAGCTTGGTGAGCATCCCACACAAACGAATGCTCCACATGCGAGTTTCACATGCCACCAACTCCACATTCACAGGCAACTTCAGCATCACAGCCGTTTTCAGATAGCCCTCAATGCAAAGGCTCTAGACGCAAATATTGGTGTGAGAGCTAATTCAATCAAGGAAACACTGCATGTTGGTGAAGGGCATATTGAAGAAGGATCAGCCGAGTGGTTCTTGTGGCAGAAAAACTCCATTTGGCTCACTAACTTCACACACCATCAGGCTTCCAAGCAGCTCTCAAGGAAACTCAGTTTTCACACTCTATGCTTAGTGCCCTTTGAGTGCATTATCTAGGAATGAACCTGGTAGAGCATCCCACACAAACGAATGCTCCACATGCGGGTTTCACATCCCACCAACTCCACATTCACAGGCAACTTCAGCGCCACAGACGTTTTCAGATAGCCCTCAATACAAAGGCTCTAGACGCAAATATTGGTGTGAGAGCTAATTCAATCAAGGAAACACTGCATGTTGGTGAAGGGCATATTGAAGAAGGATCAGCCGAGTGGTTCTTGTGGGAGAACAACTCCATTTGGCTCACTAACTTCACACACCATCAGGCTTCTAAGCAGCTCTCAAGGAAACTCAGTTTTCACACTCTATGCTTAGTGCCCTTTGAGTGCCTATTAAATGAAATGAAGCTTGGTGAGCATCCTACACAAACGAATGCTCCACATGCGGGTTTCATATGCCACCAACTCCACATTCACAGGCAACTTCAGCGCCACAGCCGTTTTCAGAAAGCCCTCAATGCAACGGCTCTAGAAGCAAATATTGGTGTGAGAGCTAATTCAATCAAGGAAACACTGCATGTTGGTGAAGGGCATATTGAAGAAGGATCAGCCGAGTGGTTCTTGTGGGAGAACAACTCCATTTGGCTCACTAACTTCACACACCATCAGGCTTCCAAGCAGCTCTCAAGGAAACTCAGTTTTCACACTCTATGCTTAGTGCCCTTTGAGTGCATTATCTAGGAATGAACCTGGTGGAGGATCCCACACAAACGAATGCTCCACATGCGGGTTTCACATGCCACCAACTCCACATTCACAAGCAACTTCAACGCCACAGACGTTTTCAGATAGCCCTCAATGCAAAGGCTCTAGACGCAAATATTGGTGTGAGAGCTAATTCAATCAAGGAAACACTGCATGTTGGTGAAGGGCATATTGAAGAAGGATCAGCCGAGTGGTTCTTGTGGGAGAACAACTCCATTTGGCTCCCTAACTTCACACACCATCAGGCTTCTAAGCAGCTCTCAAAGAAACTCAGTTTTCACACTCTATGCTTAGTGTCCTTTGAGTGCCTATTAAATGAAATGAATCTTGGTGAGCATCCTACACAAACGAATGCTCCACATGCGAGTTTCACATGCCACCAACTCCACATTCACAGGCAACTTCAGCACCACAGCCGTTTTCAGATAGCCCTCAATGCAAAGGCTCTAGACGCAAATATTGGTGTGAGAGCTAATTCAATCAAGGAAACACTGCATGTTGGTGAAGGGCATATTGAAGAAGGATCAGCCGAGTGGTTCTTGTGGGAGAACAACTCCATTTGGCTCACTAACTTCACACACCATCAGGCTTCCAAGCAGCTCTCAAGGAAACTCAGTTTTCACACTCTATGCTTAGTGTCCTTTCAGTGCATTATCTAGGAATGAACCTGGTAGAGCATCCCACACAAACGAATGCTCCACATGCGGGTTTCACATGCCACCAACTCCACATTCACAGGCAACTTCAGCGCCACAGCCGTTTTCAGATAGTCCTCAATGCAAAGGCTCTAGACGCAAATATTTGTGTGAGAGCTAATTCAATCAAGGAAACACTGCATGTTGGTGAAGGGCATATTGAAGAAGGATCAGCCGAGTGGTTCTTGTGGGAGAACAACTCCATTTGGCTCACTAACTTCACACACCATCAGGCTTCCAAGACGCTCTCAAGGAAACTCAGTTTTCACACTCTATGCTTAGTGCCCTTTGAGTGCCTAGCACTGAAATTGAAGCTTGGTGAGCATCCCGCACAAACGAATGCTCCACATGCGGGTTTCACATGCCACCAACTCCACATTCACAGGCAACTTCAGCGCCACAGCCGTTTTCAGATAGCCCTCAATGCAAAGGCTCTACACGCAAATATTGGTGTGAGAGCTAATTCAATCAAGGAAACACTGCATGTTGGTGAAGGGCATATTGAAGAAGGATCAGCCGAGTGGTTCTTGTGGGAGAACAACTCCATTTGGCTCACTAACTTCACACACCATCAGGCTTCCAAGCAGCTCTCAAGGAAACTCAGTTTTCACACTCTATGCTTAGTGCCCTTTGAGTGCATTATCTAGGAATGAACCTGGTAGAGCATCCCACACAAACGAATGCTCCACATGCGGGTTTCACATGCCACCAACTCCACATTCACAGGCAACTTCAGCGCCACAGCCGTTTTCAGATAGTCCTCAATGCAAAGGCTCTAGACGCAAATATTTGTGTGAGAGCTAATTCAATCAAGGAAACACTGCATGTTGGTGAAGGGCATATTGAAGAAGGATCAGCCGAGTGGTTCTTGTGGGAGAACAACTCCATTTGGCTCACTAACTTCACACACCATCAGGCTTCCAAGAAGCTCTCAAGGAAACTCAGTTTTCACACTCTATGCTTAGTGCCCTTTGAGTGCCTAGCACTGAAATGAAGCTTGGTGAGCATCCCGCACAAACGAATGCTCCACATGCGGGTTTCACATGCCACCAACTCCACATTCACAGGCAACTTCAGCGCCACAGCCGTTTTCAGATAGCCCTCAATGCAAAGGCTCTAGACGCAAATATTGGTGTGAGAGCTAATTCAATCAAGGAAACACTGCATGTTGGTGAAGGGCATATTGAAGAAGGATCAGCCGAGTGGTTCTTGTTGGAGAACAACTCCATTTGGCTCACTAACTTCACACACCATCAGGCTTTAAAGCAGCTCTCAAAGAAACTCAGTTTTCACACTCTATGCTTAGTGCCCTTTGAGTGCCTAGCACTGAAATGAAGTTTGGTGAGCATCCCACACAAACGAATGCTCCACATGCGGGTTTCACATGCCACCAACTCCACACTCACAGGCAACTTCAGCGCCACAGCCGGTTTCAGATAGCCCTCAATGCAAAGGCTCTAGACGCAAATATTGGTGTGAGAGCTAATTCAATCAAGGAAACACTGCATGTTGGTGAAGGGCATATTGAAGAAGGATCAGCCGAGTGGTTCTTGTGGGAGAACAACTCCATTTGGCTCACTAACTTCACACACCATCAGGCTTCCAAGCAGCTCTCAAGGAAACTCAGTTTTCACACTCTATGCTTAGTGCCCTTTGAGTGCATTATCTAGGAATGAACCTGGTAGAGCATCCCACACAAACGAATGCTCCACATGCGGGTTTCACATGCCACCAACTCCACATTCACAGGCAAGTTCAGCGCCACAGCCGTTTTCAGATAGCCCTCAATGCAAAGGCTCTAGAAGCAAATATTGGTGTGAGAGCTAATTCAATCAAGGAAACACTGCATGTTGGTGAAGGGCATATTGAAGAAGGATAAGCCAAGTGGTTCTTGTGGGAGAACAACTCCATTTGGCTCACTAACTTCACACACCATCAGGCTTCCAAGCAGCTCTCAAGGAAACTCAGTTTTCACACTCTATGCTTAGTGCCCTTTGACTGCCTAGGACTGAAAGGAAGCTTGGTGAGCATCCCACACAAACGAATGCTCCACATGCGGGTTTCACATGCCACCAACTCCACATTCACAGGCAACTTCAGCGCCACAGCCGTTTTCAGATAGCCCTCAATGCAAAGGCTCTAGACGCAAATATTGGTGTGAGAGCTAATTCAATCAAGGAAACACTGCATGTTGGTGAAGGGCATATTGAAGAAGGATCAGCCGAGTGGTTCTTCTGGCAGAACAACTCCATTTGGCTCACTAACTTCACACACCATCAGGCTTCCAAGCAGCTCTCAAGGAAACTCAGTTTTCACACTCTATGGTTAGTGCCCTTTGAGTGCCTAGCACTGAAATGAATCTTGGTGAGCATCCCACACAAACGAATGCTCCACATGCGGGTTTCACATGCCACCAACTCCACATTCTCAGGCAACTTCAGCGCCACAGCCGTTTTCAGATAGCCCTCAATGCAAAGGCTCTAGACGCAAATATTGGTGTGAGAGCTAATTCAATCAAGGAAACACTGCATGTTGGTGCAGGGCATATTGAAGAAGGATCAGCCGAGTGGTACTTGTGGGAGAACAACTCCATTTGGCTCACTAACTTCACACACCATCGGGCTTCCAAGCAGCTCTCAAGGAAACTCAGTTTTCACACTCTATGCTTAGTGCCCTTTGAGTGCATTATCTAGGAATGAACCTGGTGGATGATCCCACACAAACGAATGCTCCACATGCGGGTTTCACATGCCACCAACTCCACACTCACAGGCAACTTCAACGCCACAGACGTTTTCAGATAGCCCTCAATGCAAAGGCTCTAGACGCAAATGTTGGTGTGAGAGCTAATTCAATCAAGGAAACACTGCATGTTGGTGAAGGGCATATTGAAGAAGGATCAGCCGAGTGGTTCTTGTGGGAGAACAACTCCATTTGGCTCCCTAACTTCACACACCATCAGGCTTCTAAGCAGCTCTCAAGGAAACTCAGTTTTCACACTCTATGCTTAGTGTCCTTTGAGTGCCTATTAAATGAAATGAATCTTGGTGAGCATCCTACACAAACGAATGCTCCACATGCGGGTTTCACATGCCACCAACTCCACATTCACAGGCAACTTCAGCGCCACAGCCGTTTTCAGATAGCCCTCAATGCAAAGGCTCTAGACGCAAATATTGGTGTGAGAGCTAATTCAATCAAGGAAACACTGCATGTTGGTGAAGGGCATATTGAAGAAGGATCAGCCGAGTGGTTCTTGTGGGAGAACAACTCCATTTGGCTCACTAACTTCACACACCATCAGGCTTCCAAGCAGCTCTCAAGGAAACTCAGTTTTCACACTCTATGCTTAGTGCCCTTTGAGTGCATTATCTAGGAATGAACCTGGTAGAGCATCCCACACAAACGAATGCTCCACATGCGGGTTTCACATGCCACCAACTCCACATTCACAGGCAACTTCAGCGCCACAGCTGTTTTCAGATAGTCTTCAATGCAAAGGCTCTAGACGCAAATATTTTTGTGAGAGCTAATTCAATCAAGGAAACACTGCATGTTGGTGAAGGGCATATTGAAGAAGGATCAGCCGAGTGGTTCTTGTGGGAGAACAACTCCATTTGGCTCACTAACTTCACACACCATCAGGCTTCCAAGAAGCTCTCAAGGAAACTCAGTTTTCACACTCTATGCTTAGTGCCCTTTGAGTGCCTAGCACTGAAATGAAGCTTGGTGAGCAACCCGCACAAACGAATGCTCCACATGCGGGTTTCACATGCCACCAACTCCACATTCACAGGCAACTTCAGCGCCACAGCCGTTTTCAGATAGCCCTCAATGCAAAGGCTCTAGACGCAAATATTGGTGTGAGAGCTAATTCAATCAAGGAAACACTGCATGTTGGTGAAGGGCATATTGAAGAAGGATCAGCCGAGTGGTTCTTGTGGGAGAACAACTCCATTTGGCTCACTAACTTCACACACCATCAGGCTTTAAAGCAGCTCTCAAAGAAACTCAGTTTTCACACTCTATGCTTAGTGCCCTTTGAGTGCCTAGCACTGAAATGAAGCTTGGTGAGCATCCCACACAAACGAATGCTCCACATGCGGGTTTCACATGCCACCAACTCCACACTCACAGGCAACTTCAGCGCCACAGCCGGTTTCAGATAGCCCTCAATGCAAAGGCTCTAGACGCAAATATTGGTGTGAGAGCTAATTCAATCAAGGAAACACTGCATGTTGGTGAAGGGCATATTGAAGAAGGATCAGCCGAGTGGTTCTTGTGGGAGAACAACTCCATTTCGCTCACTAACTTCACACACCATCAGGCTTCCAAGCAGCTCTCAAGGAAACTCAGTTTTCACACTCTATGCTTAGTGCCCTTTGAGTGCATTATCTAGGAATGAACCTGGTAGAGCATCCCACACAAACGAATGCTCCACATGCGGGTTTCACATGCCACCAACTCCACATTCACAGGCAACTTCAGCGCCACAGCCGTTTTCAGATAGCCCTCAATGCAAAGGCTCTAGACGCAAATATTGGTGTGAGAGCTAATTCAATCAAGGAAACACTGCATGTTGGTGAAGGGCATA
>NW_026700653.1:0-26333 GCF_030435755.1 Ochotona princeps
TCATTTCAGTCCTAGGCATACAAAGAGCACTAAGCATAGAGTGTGAAAACTGAGTTTCCTTGAGAGCTGCTTGGAAGCCTGATGGTGTGTGAAGTTAGTGATCCAAATGGAGTTGTTGTCCCACAAGAACCACTCGGCTGATCCTTCTTCAATATGCCCTTCACCAACATGCAGTGTTTCCTTGATTGAATTAGCTCTCACACCAATATTTGCGTCTAGAGCCTTTGCATTGAGGGCTATTTGAAAATGGCTGTGGCGCTGAAGTTGCCTGTGAATGTGGAGTTGGTGGCATGTGAAACCCGCATGTGGAGCATTCGTTTGTGTGGGATGCTCTACCAGGTTCATTCCTAGATAATGCACTCAAAGGGCACTAAGCATAGAGTGTGAAACCTGAGTTTCCTTGAGAGCTGCTTGGAAGCCTGATGGTGTGTGAAGTTAGTGAGCCAAATGGAGTTGTTCTCCCACAAGAACCACTCGGCTGATCCTTCTTCAATATGCCCTTCACCAACATGCAGTGTTTCCTTGATTGAATTAGCTCTCACACCAATATTTGCGTCTAGAGCCTTTGCATTGAGGGCTATCTGAAAACGGCTGTGGCGCTGAAGTTGCCTGTGAATGTGGAGTTGGTGGCATGTGAAACCCGCATGTGGAGCATTCGTTTGTGTGGGATGCTCTACCAGGATCATTCCTAGATAATGCACTCAAAGGGCACTAAGCATAGAGTGTGAAAACTGAGTTTCCTTGAGAGCTGCTTGGAAGCCTGATGGTGTGTGAAGTTAGTGAGCCAAATGGAGTTGTTCTCCCACAAGAACCACTCGGCTGATCCTTCTTCAATATGCCCTTCACCAACATGCAGTGTTTCCTTGATTGAATTACTCTCACACCAATATTTGCGTCTAGAGCCTTTGCATTGAGGGCTATCTGAAAACGGCTGTGGTGCTGAAGTTGCCTGTGAATGTGGAGTTGGTGGCATGTGAAACCCGCATGTGGAGCATTCGTTTGTGTGGGATGCTCTACCAGGGTCATTCCTAGATAATGCACTCAAAGGGCACTAAGCATAGAGTGTGAAAACTGAGTTTCCTTGAGAGCTGCTTGGAAGCCTGATGGTGTGTGAAGTTAGTGAGCCAAATGGAGTTGTTCTCCCACAAGAACCACTCGGCTGATCCTTCTTCAATATGCCCTTCACCAACATGCAGTGTTTCCTTGATTGAATTAGCTCTCACACCAATATTTGCGTCTAGAGCCTTTGCATTGAGGGCTATCTGAAAACGGCTGTGGCGCTGAAGTTGCCTGTGAATGTGGAGTTGGTGGCATGTGAAACCCGCATGTGGAGCATTCGTTTGTGTGGGATGCTCTACCAGGTTCATTCCTAGATAATGCACTCAAAGGGCACTAATCATAGAGTGTGAAAACTGAGTTTCCTTGAGAGCTGCTTGGAAGCCTGATGGTGTGTGAAGTTAGTGAGCCAAATGGAGTTGTTCTCCCACAAGAACCACTCGGCTGATCCTTCTTCAATATGCCCTTCACCAACATGCAGTGTTTCCTTGATTGAATTAGCTCTCACACCAATATTTGCGTCTAGAGCCTTTGCATTGAGGGCTATCTGCAAACGGCTGTGGCGCTGAAGTTGCCTGTGAATGTGGAGTTGGTGGCATGTGAAACCCGCATGTGGAGCATTCGTTTGTGTGGGATGCTCTACCAGGTTCATTCCTAGATAATGCACTCAAAGGGCACTAAGCATAGAGTGTGAAAACTGAGTTTCCTTGAGAGCTGCTTGGAAGCCTGATGGTGTATGAAGTTAGTGAGCCAAATGGAGTTGTTGTCCCACAAGAACCACTCGGCTGATCCTTCTTCAATATGCCCTTCACCAACATGCAGTGTTTCCTTGATTGAATTAGCTCTCACACCAATATTTGCATCTAGAGCCTTTGCATTGAGGGCTATCTGAAAACGGCTGTGGCGCTGAAGTTGCCTGTGAATGTGGAGTTGGTGGCATGTGAAACCCGCATGTGGCGCATTCGTTTTTGTGGGATGCTCTACCAGGTTCATTCCTAGATAATGCACTCAAAGGGCACTAAGCATAGAGTGTGAAAACTGAGTTTCCTTGAGAGCTGCTTGGAAGCCTGATGGTGTGTGAAGTTAGTGAGCCAAATGGAGTTGTTCTCCCTCAAGAACCACTCGGCTGATCCTTCTTCAATATGCCCTTCACCAACATGCAGTGTTTCCTTGATTGAATTAGCTCTCACACCAATATTTGCGTCTAGAGCCTTTGCATTGAGGGCTATCTGAAAACGGCTGTGGCGCTGAAGTTGCCTGTGAATGTGGAGTTGGTGGCATGTGAAACCCGCATGTGGAGCATTCGTTTGTGTGGGATGCTCACCAACCTTCATTTCAGTCCTAGGCATACAAAGAGCACTAAGCATAGAGTGTGAAAACTGAGTTTCCTTGAGAGCTGCTTGGAAGCCTGATGGTGTGTGAAGTTAGTGAGCCAAATGGAGTTGTTGTCCCACAAGAACCACTCGGCTGATCCTTCTTCAATATGCCCTTCACCAACATGCAGTGTTTCCTTGATTCAATTAGCTCTCACACCAATATTTGCGTCTAGAGCCTTTGCATTGAGGGCTATCTGAAAACGGCTGTGGCGCTGAAGTTGCCTGTGAATGTGGAGTTGGTGGCATGTGAAACCCGCATGTGGAGCATTCGTTTGTGTGCGATGCTCTACCAGGTTCATTCCTAGATAATGCACTCAAAGGGCACTAAGCATAGAGTGTGAAAACTGAGTTTCCTTGAGAGCTGCTTGGAAGCCTGATGGTGTGTGAAGTTAGTGAGCCAAATGGAGTTGTTCTCCCACAAGAACCACTCGGCTGATCCTTCTTCAATATGCCCTTCACCAACATGCAGTGTTTCCTTGATTGAATTAGCTCTCACACCAATATTTGCGTCTAGAGCCTTTGCATTGAGGGCTATCTGAAAACGGCTGTGGCGCTGAAGTTGCCTGTGAATGTGGAGTTGGTGACATGTGAAACCCGCATGTGGAGCATTCGTTTGTGTGGGATGCTCTACCAGGTTCATTCCTAGATAATGCACTCAAAGGGCACTAAGCATAGAGTGTGAAAACTGAGTTTCCTTGAGAGCTGCTTGGAAGCCTGATGGTGTGTGAAGTTAGTGAGCCAAATGGAGTTGTTCTCCCACAAGAACCACTCGGCTGATCCTTCTTCAATATGCCCTTCACCAACATGCAGTGTTTCCTTGATTGAATTAGCTCTCACACCAATATTTGCGTCTAGAGCCTTTGCATTGAGGGCTATCTGAAAACGGCTGTGGCGCTGAAGTTGGCTGTGAATGTGGAGTTGGTGGCATGTGAAACCCGCATGTGGAGCATTCGTTTTTGTGGGATGCTCTACCAGGTTCATTCCTAGATAATGCACTCAAAGGGCACTAAGCATAGAGTGTGAAAACTGAGTTTCCTTGAGAGCTGCTTGGAAGCCTGATGGTGTGTGAAGTTAGTGAGCCAAATGGAGTTGTTGTCCCACAAGAACCACTCGGCTGATCCTTCTTCAATATGCCCTTCACCAACATGCAGTGTTTCCTTGATTGAATTAGCTCTCACACCAATATTTGCGTCTAGAGCCTTTGCATTGAGGGCTATCTGGAAACGGCTGTGGCGCTGAAGTTGCCTGTGAATGTGGAGTTGGTGGCATGTGAAACCCGCATGTGGAGCATTCGTTTGTGTGCGATGCTCTACCAGGTTCATTCCTAGATAATGCACTCAAAGGGCACTAAGCATAGAGTGTGAAAACTGAGTTTCCTTGAGAGCTGCTTGGAAGCCTGATGGTGTGTGAAGTTAGTGAGCCAAATGGAGTTGTTCTCCCACAAGAACCACTCGGCTGATCCTTCTTCAATATGCCCTTCACCAACATGCAGTGTTTCCTTGATTGAATTAGCTCTCACACCAATATTTGCGTCTAGAGCCTTTGCATTGAGGGCTATCTGCAAACGGCTGTGGCGCTGAAGTTGCCTGAGAATGTGGAGTTGGTGGCATGTGAAACCCGCATGTGGAGCATTCGTTTGTGTGGGATGCTCACCAAGCTTCATTTCAGTCCTATTCATACAAAGGGCACTAAGCATAGAGTGTGAAAACTGAGTTTCCTTGAGAGCTGCTTGGAAGCCTGATGGTGTGTGAAGTTAGTGATCCAAATGGAGTTGTTGTCCCACAAGAACCACTCGGCTGATCCTTCTTCAATATGCCCTTCACCAACATGCAGTGTTTCCTTGATTGAATTATCTCTCACACCAATATTTGCGTCTAGAGCCTTTGCATTGAGGGCTATCTGCAAACGGCTGTGGTGGTGAAGTTGCCTGTGAATGTGGAGTTGGTGGCATGTGAATCCCGCATGTGGAGCATTCGTTTGTGTGGGATGCTCTAACAGGTCCATTTCTAGATAATGCACTCAAAGGGCACTAAGCATAGAGTGTGAAAACTGAGTTTCCTTGAGAGCTGCTTGGAAGCCTGATGGTGTGTGAAGTTAGTGAGCCAAATGGAGTTGTTGTCCCACAAGAACCACTCGGCTGATCCTTCTTCAATATGCCCTTCACCAACATGCAGTGTTTCCTTGATTGAATTAGCTCTCACACCAATATTTGCGTCTAGAGCCTTTGCATTGAGAACTATCTGAAAACGGCTGTGGCGCTGAAGTTGCCTGTGAAAGTGGAGTTGGTGGCATGTGAAACCCGCATGTGGAGCATTCGTTTGTGTGGGATGCTCTACCAGGTTCATTGCTAGATAATGCACTCAAAGGGCACTAAGCATAGAGTGTGAAAACTGAGTTTCCTTGAGAGCTGCTTGGAAGCCTGATGGTGTGTGAAGTTAGTGAGCCAAATGGAGATGTTCTAACACAAGAACAACTCGGCTGATCCTTCTTCAATATGCCCTTCACCAACATGCAGTGTTTCCTTGATTGAATTAGCTCTCACACCAATATTTGCGTCTAGAGCCTTTGCATTGAGGGCTATTTGAAAATGGCTGTGGCGCTGAAGTTGCCTGTGAATGTGGAGTTGGTGGCATGTGAAACCCGCATGTGGAGCATTCGTTTGTGTGGGATGCTCTACCAGGTTCATTGCTAGATAATGCACTCAAAGGGCACTAAGCATAGAGTGTGAAAACTGAGTTTCCTTGAGAGCTGCTTGGAAGCCTGATGGTGTGTGAAGTTAGTGAGCCAAATGGAGTTGTTGTCCCACAAGAACCACTCGGCTGATCCTTCTTCAATATGCCCTTCACCAACATGCAGTGTTTCCTTGATTGAATTAGCTCTCACACCAATATTTGCGTCTAGAGCCTTTGCATTGAGGGCTATCTGCAAACGGCTGTGGCGCTGAAGTTTCCTGAGAATGTGGAGTTGGTGGCATGTGAAACCCGCATGTGGAGCATTCGTTTGTGTGGGATGCTCTACCAGGTTCATTCCTAGATAATGCACTCAAAGGGCACTAAGCATAGAGTGTGAAAACTGAGTTTCCTTGAGAGCTGCTTGGAAGCCTGATGGTGTGTGAAGTTAGTGAGCCAAATGGAGTTGTTCTCCCTCAAGAACCACTCGGCTGATCCTTCTTCAATATGCCCTTCACCAACATGCAGTGTTTCCTTGATTGAATTAGCTCTCACACCAATATTTGCGTCTAGAGCCTTTGCATTGAGGGCTATCTGCAAACGGCTGTGGCGCTGAAGTTGCCTGAGAATGTGGAGTTGGTGGCATGTGAAACCCGCATGTGGAGCATTCGTTTGTGTGGGATGCTCACCAAGCTTCATTTCAGTCCTAGGCATACAAAGGGCACTAAGCATAGAGTGTGAAAACTGAGTTTCCTTGAGAGCTGCTTGGAAGCCTGATGGTGTGTGAAGTTAGTGATCCAAATGGAGTTGTTGTCCCACAAGAACCACTCGGCTGATCCTTCTTCAATATGCCCTTCACCAACATGCAGTGTTTCCTTGATTGAATTATCTCTCACACCAATATTTGCGTCTAGAGCCTTTGCATTGAGGGCTATCTGCAAACGGCTGTGGTGGTGAAGTTGCCTGTGAATGTGGAGTTGGTGGCATGTGAAACCCGCATGTGGAGCATTCGTTTGTGTGGGATGCTCTACCAGGTCCATTTCTAGATAATGCACTCAAAGGGCACTAAGCATAGAGTGTGAAAACTGAGTTTCCTTGAGAGCTGCTTGGAAGCCTGATGGTGTGTGAAGTTAGTGATCCAAATGGAGTTGTTGTCCCACAAGAACCACTCGGCTGATCCTTCTTCAATATGCCCTTCACCAACCAACATGCAGTGTTTCCTTGATTGAATTAGCTCTCACACCAATATTTGCGTCTAGAGCCTTTGCATTGAGAACTATCTGCAAACGGCTGTGGCGCTGAAGTTGCCTGTGAATGTGGAGTTGGTGGCATGTGAAACCCGCATGTGGAGCATTCGTTTATGTGGGATGCTCACCAAGCTTCATTTCAGTCCTAGGCACTCAAAGGGCACTAAGCATAGAGTGTGAAAACTGAGTTTCCTTGAGAGCTGCTTGGAAGCCTGATGGTGTGTGAAGTTAGTGAGCCAAATGGAGTTGTTTTCCCACAAGAACCACTCGGCTGATCCTTCTTCAATATGCCCTTCACCAACATGCAGTGTTTCCTTGATTGAATTAGCTCTCACACCAATATTTGCGTCTAGAGCCTTTGCATTGAGGGCTATCTGAAAACGGCTGTGGCGTTGAAGTTGCCTGTGAATGTGGAGTTGGTGGCATGTGAAACCCGCATGTGGAGCATTCGTTTGTGTGGGATGCTCTACCAGGTCCATTCCTAGATAATGCACTCAAAGTGCACTAAGCATAGAGTGTGAAAACTGAGTTTCCTTGAGAGCTGCTTGGAAGCCTGATGGTGTGTGAAGTTAGTGAGCCAAATGGAGTTGTTCTCCCACAAGAACCACTCGGCTGATCCTTCTTCAATATGCCCTTCACCAACATGCAGTGTTTCCTTGATTGAATTAGCTCTCACACCAATATTTGCGTCTAGAGCCTTTGCATTGAGGGCTATCTGAAAACGGCTGTGGCGCTGAAGTTGCCTGTGAATGTGGAGTTGGTGGCATGTGAAACCCGCATGTGGAGCATTCGTTTGTGTGCGATGCTCTACCAGGTTCATTCCTAGATAATGCACTCAAAGGGCTCTAAGCATAGAGTGTGAAACCTGAGTTTCCTTGAGAGCTGCTTGGAAGCCTGATGGTGTGTGAAGTTAGTGAGCCAAATGGAGTTGTTCTCCCACAAGAACCACTCGGCTGATCCTTCTTCAATATGCCCTTCACCAACATGCAGTGTTTCCTTGATTGAATTAGCTCTCACACCAATATTTGCGTCTAGAGCCTTTGCATTGAGGGCTATCTGAAAACGGCTGTGGCGCTGAAGTTGCCTGTGAATGTGGAGTTGGTGGCATGTGAAACCCGCATGTGGAGCATTCGTTTGTGTGGGATGCTCTACCAGGTTCATTGCTAGATAATGCACTCAAAGGGCACTAAGCATAGAGTGTGAAAACTGAGTTTCCTTGAGAGCTGCTTGGAAGCCTGATGGTGTGTGAAGTTAGTGAGCCAAATGGAGATGTTCTAACACAAGAACAACTCGGCTGATCCTTCTTCAATATGCCCTTCACCAACATGCAGTGTTTCCTTGATTGAATTAGCTCTCACACCAATATTTGCGTCTAGAGCCTTTGCATTGAGGGCTATTTGAAAATGGCTGTGGCGCTGAAGTTGCCTGTGAATGTGGAGTTGGTGGCATGTGAAACCCGCATGTGGAGCATTCGTTTGTGTGGGATGCTCTACCAGGTTCATTGCTAGATAATGCACTCAAAGGGCACTAAGCATAGAGTGTGAAAACTGAGTTTCCTTGAGAGCTGCTTGGAAGCCTGATGGTGTGTGAAGTTAGTGAGCCAAATGGAGTTGTTGTCCCACAAGAACCACTCGGCTGATCCTTCTTCAATATGCCCTTCACCAACATGCAGTGTTTCCTTGATTGAATTAGCTCTCACACCAATATTTGCGTCTAGAGCCTTTGCATTGAGGGCTATCTGAAAACGGCTGTGGCGCTGAAGTTTCCTGAGAATGTGGAGTTGGTGGCATGTGAAACCCGCATGTGGAGCATTCGTTTGTGTGGGATGCTCTACCAGGTTCATTCCTAGATAATGCACTCAAAGGGCACTAAGCATAGAGTGTGAAAACTGAGTTTCCTTGAGAGCTGCTTGGAAGCCTGATGGTGTGTGAAGTTAGTGAGCCAAATGGAGTTGTTCTCCCACAAGAACCACTCGGCTGATCCTTCTTCAATATGCCCTTCACCAACATGCAGTGTTTCCTTGATTGAATTAGCTCTCACACCAATATTTGCGTCTAGAGCCTTTGCATTGAGGGCTATCTGCAAACGGCTGTGGCGCTGAAGTTGCCTGAGAATGTGGAGTTGGTGGCATGTGAAACCCGCATGTGGAGCATTCGTTTGTGTGGGATGCTCACCAAGCTTCATTTCAGTCCTAGGCATACAAAGGGCACTAAGCATAGAGTGTGAAAACTGAGTTTCCTTGAGAGCTGCTTGGAAGCCTGATGGTGTGTGAAGTTAGTGATCCAAATGGAGTTGTTGTCCCACAAGAACCACTCGGCTGATCCTTCTTCAATATGCCCTTCACCAACATGCAGTGTTTCCTTGATTGAATTATCTCTCACACCAATATTTGCGTCTAGAGCCTTTGCATTGAGGGCTATCTGCAAACGGCTGTGGTGGTGAAGTTGCCTGTGAATGTGGAGTTGGTGGCATGTGAAACCCGCATGTGGAGCATTCGTTTGTGTGGGATGCTCTACCAGGTCCATTCCTAGATAATGCACTCAAAGGGCACTAAGCATAGAGTGTGAAAACTGAGTTTCCTTGAGAGCTGCTTGGAAGCCTGATGGTGTGTGAAGTTAGTGATCCAAATGGAGTTGTTGTCCCACAAGAACCACTCGGCTGATCCTTCTTCAATATGCCCTTCACCAACCAACATGCAGTGTTTCCTTGATTGAATTAGCTCTCACACCAATATTTGCGTCTAGAGCCTTTGCATTGAGAACTATCTGCAAACGGCTGTGGCGCTGAAGTTGCCTGTGAATGTGGAGTTGGTGGCATGTGAAACCCGCATGTGGAGCATTCGTTTATGTGGGATGCTCACCAAGCTTCATTTCAGTCCTAGGCACTCAAAGGGCACTAAGCATAGAGTGTGAAAACTGAGTTTCCTTGAGAGCTGCTTGGAAGCCTGATGGTGTGTGAAGTTAGTGAGCCAAATGGAGTTGTTTTCCCACAAGAACCACTCGGCTGATCCTTCTTCAATATGCCCTTCACCAACATGCAGTGTTTCCTTGATTGAATTAGCTCTCACACCAATATTTGCGTCTAGAGCCTTTGCATTGAGGGCTATCTGAAAACGGCTGTGGCGTTGAAGTTGCCTGTGAATGTGGAGTTGGTGGCATGTGAAACCCGCATGTGGAGCATTCGTTTGTGTGGGATGCTCTACCAGGTCCATTCCTAGATAATGCACTCAAAGGGCACTAAGCATAGAGTGTGAAAACTGAGTTTCCTTGAGAGCTGCTTGGAAGCCTGATGGTGTGTGAAGTTAGTGAGCCAAATGGAGTTGTTCTCCCACAAGAACCACTCGGCTGATCCTTCTTCAATATGCCCTTCACCAACATGCAGTGTTTCCTTGATTGAATTAGCTCTCACACCAATATTTGCAACTAGAGCCTTTGCATTGAGGGCTATCTGAAAACGGCTGTGGCGCTGAAGTTGCCTGTGAATGTGGAGTTGGTGGCATGTGAAACCCGCATGTGGAGCATTCGTTTGTGTGCGATGCTCTACCAGGTTCATTCCTAGATAATGCACTCAAAGGGCACTAAGCATAGAGTGTGAAACCTGAGTTTCCTTGAGAGCTGCTTGGAAGCCTGATGGTGTGTGAAGTTAGTGAGCCAAATGGAGTTGTTCTCCCACAAGAACCACTCGGCTGATCCTTCTTCAATATGCCCTTCACCAACATGCAGTGTTTCCTTGATTGAATTAGCTCTCACACCAATATTTGCGTCTAGAGCCTTTGCATTGAGGGCTATCTGAAAACGGCTGTGGCGCTGAAGTTGCCTGTGAATGTGGAGTTGGTGGCATGTGAAACCCGCATGTGGAGCATTCGTTTGTGTGCGATGCTCTACCAGGTTCATTCCTAGATAATGCACTCAAAGGGCACTAAGCATAGAGTGTGAAAACTGAGTTTCCTTGAGAGCTGCTTGGAAGCCTGATGGTGTGTGAAGTTAGTGAGCCAAATGGAGTTGTTCTAACACAAGAACCACTCGGCTGATCCTTCTTCAATATGCCCTTCACCAACATGCAGTGTTTCCTTGATTGAATTAGCTCTCACACCAATATTTGCGTCTAGAGCCTTTGCATTGAGGGCTATTTGAAAATGGCTGTGGCGCTGAAGTTGCCTGTGAATGTGGAGTTGGTGGCATGTGAAACCCGCATGTGGAGCATTCGTTTGTGTGGGATGCTCTACCAGGTTCATTGCTAGATAATGCACTCAAAGGGCACTAAGCATAGAGTGTGAAAACTGAGTTTCCTTGAGAGCTGCTTGGAAGCCTGATGGTGTGTGAAGTTAGTGAGCCAAATGGAGTTGTTGTCCCACAAGAACCACTCGGCTGATCCTTCTTCAATATGCCCTTCACCAACATGCAGTGTTTCCTTGATTGAATTAGCTCTCACACCAATATTTGCGTCTAGAGCCTTTGCATTGAGGGCTATCTGAAAACGGCTGTGGCGCTGAAGTTTCCTGAGAATGTGGAGTTGGTGGCATGTGAAACCCGCATGTGGAGCATTCGTTTGTGTGGGATGCTCTACCAGGTTCATTCCTAGATAATGCACTCAAAGGGCACTAAGCATAGAGTGTGAAAACTGAGTTTCCTTGAGAGCTGCTTGGAAGCCTGATGGTGTGTGAAGTTAGTGAGCCAAATGGAGTTGTTGTCCCACAAGAACCACTCGGCTGATCCTTCTTCAATATGCCCTTCACCAACATGCAGTGTTTCCTTGATTGAATTAGCTCTCACACCAATATTTGCGTCTAGAGCCTTTGCATTGAGGGCTATCTGCAAACGGCTGTGGCGCTGAAGTTGCCTGAGAATGTGGAGTTGGTGGCATGTGAAACCCGCATGTGGAGCATTCGTTTGTGTGGGATGCTCTACCAGGTTCATTTCATTCCTAGGCATTAAAAATGGCACTAAGCATAGAGTGTGAAAACTGAGTTTCCTTGAGAGCTGCTTGGAAGCCTGATGGTGTGTGAAGTTAGTGATCCAAATGGAGTTGTTGTCCCACAAGAACCACTCGGCTGATCCTTCTTCAATATGCCCTTCACCAACATGCAGTGTTTCCTTGATTGAATTATCTCTCACACCAATATTTGCGTCTAGAGCCTTTGCATTGAGGGCTATCTGCAAACGGCTGTGGCGCTGAAGTTGCCTGTGAATGTGGAGTTGGTGGCATGTGAAACCCGCATGTGGAGCATTCGTTTGTGTGGGATGCTCTACCAGGTCCATTTCTAGATAATGCACTCAAAGGGCACTAAGCATAGAGTGTGAAAACTGAGTTTCCTTGAGAGCTGCTTGGAAGCCTGATGGTGTGTGAAGTTAGTGATCCAAATGGAGTTGTTGTCCCACAAGAACCACTCGGCTGATCCTTCTTCAATATGCCCTTCACCAACCAACATGCAGTGTTTCCTTGATTGAATTAGCTCTCACACCAATATTTGCGTCTAGAGCCTTTGCATTGAGAACTATCTGCAAACGGCTGTGGCGCTGAAGTTGCCTGTGAAAGTGGAGTTGGTGGCATGTGAAACCCGCATGTGGAGCATTCGTTTATGTGGGATGCTCACCAAGCTTCATTTCAGTCCTAGGCACTCAAAGGGCACTAAGCATAGAGTGTGAAAACTGAGTTTCCTTGAGAGCTGCTTGGAAGCCTGATGGTGTGTGAAGTTAGTGAGCCAAATGGAGTTGTTCTCCCACAAGAACCACTCGGCTGATCCTTCTTCAATATGCCCTTCACCAACATGCAGTGTTTCCTTGATTGAATTAGCTCTCACACCAATATTTGCGTCTAGAGCCTTTGCATTGAGGGCTATCTGAAAACGGCTGTGGCGTTGAAGTTGCCTGTGAATGTGGAGTTGGTGGCATGTGAAACCCGCATGTGGAGCATTCGTTTGTGTGCGATGCTCTACCAGGTTCATTCCTAGATAATGCACTCAAAGGGCACTAAGCATAGAGTGTGAAACCTGTTTCCTTGAGAGCTGCTTGGAAGCCTGATGGTGTGTGAAGTTAGTGAGCCAAATGGAGTTGTTCTCCCACAAGAACCACTCGGCTGATCCTTCTTCAATATGCCCTTCACCAACATGCAGTGTTTCCTTGATTGAATTAGCTCTCACACCAATATTTGCGTCTAGAGCCTTTGCATTGAGGGCTATCTGAAAACGGCTGTGGCGCTGAAGTTGCCTGTGAATGTGGAGTTGGTGGCATGTGAAACCCGCATGTGGAGCATTCGTTTGTGTGGGATGCTCTACCAGGTTCATTCCTAGATAATGCACTCAAAGGGCACTAAGCATAGAGTGTGAAAACTGAGTTTCCTTGAGAGCTGCTTGGAAGCCTGATGGTGTGTGAAGTTAGTGAGCCAAATGGAGTTGTTCTCCCACAAGAACCACTCGGCTGATCCTTCTTCAATATGCCCTTCACCAACATGCAGTGTTTCCTTGATTGAATTAGCTCTCACACCAATATTTGCGTCTAGAGCCTTTGCATTGAGGGCTATTTGAAAATGGCTGTGGCGCTGAAGTTGCCTGTGAATGTGGAGTTGGTGGCATGTGAAACCCGCATGTGGAGCATTCGTTTGTGTGGGATGCTCTACCAGGTTCATTGCTAGATAATGCACTCAAAGGGCACTAAGCATAGAGTGTGAAAACTGAGTTTCCTTGAGAGCTGCTTGGAAGCCTGATGGTGTGTGAAGTTAGTGAGCCAAATGGAGTTGTTCTCCCACAAGAACCACTCGGCTGATCCTTCTTCAATATGCCCTTCACCAACATGCAGTGTTTCCTTGATTGAATTAGCTCTCACACCAATATTTGCGTCTAGAGCCTTTGCATTGAGGGCTATCTGAAAACGGCTGTGGCGCTGAAGTTTCCTGAGAATGTGGAGTTGGTGGCATGTGAAACCCGCATGTGGAGCATTCGTTTGTGTGGGATGCTCTACCAGGTTCATTCCTAGATAATGCACTCAAAGGGCACTAAGCATAGAGTGTGAAAACTGAGTTTCCTTGAGAGCTGCTTGGAAGCCTGATGGTGTGTGAAGTTAGTGAGCCAAATGGAGTTGTTCTCCCACAAGAACCACTCGGCTGATCCTTCTTCAATATGCCCTTCACCAACATGCAGTGTTTCCTTGATTCAATTAGCTCTCACACCAATATTTGCGTCTAGAGCCTTTGCATTGAGGGCTATCTGAAAACGGCTGTGGCGCTGAAGTTGCCTGTGAAAGTGGAGTTGGTGGCATGTGAAACCCGCATGTGGAGCATTCGTTTTTGTGGGATGCTCTACCAGGTCCAATTCTAGATAATGCACTCAAAGGGCACTAAGCATAGAGTGTGAAAACTGAGTTTCCTTGAGAGCTGCTTGGAAGCCTGATGGTGTGTGAAGTTAGTGAGCCAAATGGAGTTGTTCTCCCACAAGAACCACTCGGCTGATCCTTCTTCAATATGCCCTTCACCAACATGCAGTGTTTCCTTGATTGAATTAGCTCTCACACCAATATTTGCGTCTAGAGCCTTTGCATTGAGAACTATCTGAAAACGGCTGTGGCGCTGAAGTTGCCTGTGAAAGTGGAGTTGGTGGCATGTGAAACCCGCATGTGGAGCATTCGTTTATGTGGGATGCTCACCAAGCTTCATTTCAGTCCTAGGCACTCAAAGGGCACTAAGCATAGAGTGTGAAAACTGAGTTTCCTTGAGAGCTGCTTGGAAGCCTGATGGTGTGTGAAGTTAGTGAGCCAAATGGAGTTGTTCTCCCACAAGAACCACTCGGCTGATCCTTCTTCAATATGCCCTTCACCAACATGCAGTGTTTCCTTGATTGAATTAGCTCTCACACCAATATTTGCGTCTAGAGCCTTTGCATTGAGGGCTATCTGCAAACGGCTGTGGCGCTGAAGTTGCCTGTGAATGTGGAGTTGGTGGCATGTGAAACCCGCATGTGGAGCATTCGTTTGTGTGGGATGCTCTACCAGGTCCATTTCTAGATAATGCACTCAAAGGGCACTAAGCATAGAGTGTGAAAACTGAGTTTCCTTGAGAGCTGCTTGGAAGCCTGATGGTGTGTGAAGTTAGTGATCCAAATGGAGTTGTTGTCCCACAAGAACCACTCGGCTGATCCTTCTTCAATATGCCCTTCACCAACATGCAGTGTTTCCTTGATTGAATTAGCTCTCACACCAATATTTGCGTCTAGAGCCTTTGCATTGAGGGCTATCTGCAAACGGCTGTGGCGCTGAAGTTGCCTGTGAATGTGGAGTTGGTGGCATGTGAAACCCGCATGTGGAGCATTCGTTTTTGTGGGATGCTCTACCAGGTTCATTCCTAGATAATGCACTCAAAGGGCACTAAGCATAGAGTGTGAAAACTGAGTTTCCTTGAGAGCTGCTTGGAAGCCTGATGGTGTGTGAAGTTAGTGAGCCAAATGGAGTTGTTGTCCCACAAGAACCACTCGGCTGATCCTTCTTCAATATGCCCTTCACCAACATGCAGTGTTTCCTTGATTGAATTAGCTCTCACACCAATATTTGCGTCTAGAGCCTTTGCATTGAGGGCTATTTGAAAATGGCTGTGGCGCTGAAGTTGCCTGTGAATGTGGAGTTGGTGGCATGTGAAACCCGCATGTGGAGCATTCGTTTGTGTGGGATGCTCTACCAGGTTCATTGCTAGATAATGCACTCAAAGGGCACTAAGCATAGAGTGTGAAAACTGAGTTTCCTTGAGAGCTGCTTGGAAGCCTGATGGTGTGTGAAGTTAGTGAGCCAAATGGAGTTGTTGTCCCACAAGAACCACTTGGCTGATCCTTCTTCAATATGCCCTTCACCAACATGCAGTGTTTCCTTGATTGAATTAGCTCTCACACCAATATTTGCGTCTAGAGCCTTTGCATTGAGGGCTATCTGCAAACGGCTGTGGCGCTGAAGTTTCCTGAGAATGTGGAGTTGGTGGCATGTGAAACCCGCATGTGGAGCATTCGTTTGTGTGGGATGCTCTACCAGGTTCATTCCTAGAAAATGCACTCAAAGGGCACTAAGCATAGAGTGTGAAAACTGAGTTTCCTTGAGAGCTGCTTGGAAGCCTGATGGTGTGTGAAGTTAGTGAGCCAAATGGAGTTGTTCTCCCACAAGAACCACTCGGCTGATCCTTCTTCAATATGCCCTTCACCAACATGCAGTGTTTCCTTGATTGAATTAGCTCTCACACCAATATTTGCAACTAGAGCCTTTGCATTGAGGGCTATCTGAAAACGGCTGTGGCGCTGAAGTTGCCTGTGAATGTGGAGTTGGTGGCATGTGAAACCCGCATGTGGAGCATTCGTTTGTGTGGGATGCTCTACCAGGTCCATTCCTAGATAATGCACTCAAAGGGCACTAAGCATAGAGTGTGAAAACTGAGTTTCCTTGAGAGCTGCTTGGAAGCCTGATGGTGTGTGAAGTTAGTGAGCCAAATGGAGTTGTTCTCCCACAAGAACCACTCGGCTGATCCTTCTTCAATATGCCCTTCACCAACATGCAGTGTTTCCTTGATTGAATTAGCTCTCACACCAATATTTGCGTCTAGAGCCTTTGCATTGAGGGCTATCTGAAAACGGCTGTGGCGCTGAAGGTGCCTGTGAATGTGGAGTTGGTGGCATGTGAAACCCGCATGTGGAGCATTCGTTTGTGTGGGATGCTCACCAACCTTCATTTCAGTCCTAGGCATACAAAGGGCACTAAGCATAGAGTGTGAAAACTGAGTTTCCTTGAGAGCTGCTTGGAAGCCTGATGGTGTGTGAAGTTAGTGAGCCAAATGGAGTTGTTCTCCCACAAGAACCACTCGGCTGATCCTTCTTCAATATGCCCTTCACCAACATGCAGTGTTTCCTTGATTGAATTAGCTCTCACACCAATATTGCGTCTAGAGCCTTTGCATTGAGGGCTATCTGAAAACGGCTGTGGCGCTGAAGGTGCCCTGTGAATGTGGAGTGGTGGCATGTGAAACCCGCATGTGGAGCATTCGTTTGTGTGGGATGCTCACCAACCTTCATTTCAGTCCTAGGCATACAAAGGGCACTAAGCATAGAGTGTGAAAACTGAGTTTCCTTGAGAGCTGCTTGGAAGCCTGATGGTGTGTGAAGTTAGTGAGCCAAATGGAGTTGTTCTCCCACAAGAACCACTCGGCTGATCCTTCTTCAATATGCCCTTCACCAACATGCAGTGTTTCCTTGATTGAATTAGCTCTCACACCAATATTTGCGTCTAGAGCCTTTGCATTGAGGGCTATCTGAAAACGGCTGTGGCGCTGAAGTTGCCTGTGAATGTGGAGTTGGTGGCATGTGAAACCCGCATGTGGAGCATTCGTTTGTGTGGGATGCTCTACCAGGTTCATTCCTAGATAATGCACTCAAAGGGCACTAAGCATAGAGTGTGAAAACTGAGTTTCCTTGAGAGCTGCTTGGAAGCCTGATGGTGTGTGAAGTTAGTGAGCCAAATGGAGTTGTTCTCCCACAAGAACCACTCGGCTGATCCTTCTTCAATATGCCCTTCACCAACATGCAGTGTTTCCTTGATTGAATTAGCTCTCACACCAATATTTGCGTCTAGAGCCTTTGCATTGAGGGCTATCTGAAAACAGCTGTGGTGTTGAGTTACCTGAGAATGTGGAGTTGGTGTCATGTGAAACCCACATGTGGAGCATTCGTTTGTGTGGGATGCTCACCAACCTTCATTTCAGTCCTAGGCACTCAAAGGGCACTAAGCATAGAGTGTGAAAACTGAGTTTCCTTGAGAGCTGCTTGGAAGCCTGATGGTGTGTGAAGTTAGTGAGCCAAATGGAGTTGTTCTCCCACAAGAACCATTCGGCTGATCCTTCTTCAATATGCCCTTCACCAACATGCAGTGTTTCCTTGATTGAATTAGCTCTCACACCAATATTTGCGTCTAGAGCCTTTGCATTGAGGGCTATCTGAAAACGGCTGTGGCGCTGAAGTTGCCTGTGAATGTGGAGTTGGTGGCATGTGAAACCCGCATGTGGAGCATTCGTTTGTGTGCGATGCTCACCAAGCTTCATTTCAGTCCTAGGCACTCAAAGGGCACTAAGCATAGAGTGTGAAAACTGAGTTTCCTTGAGAGCTGCTTGGAAGCCTGATTGTGTGTGAAGTTAGTGAGCCAAATGGAGTTGTTGTCCCACAAGAACCACTCGGCTGATCCTTCTTCAATATGCCCTTCACCAACATGCAGTGTTTCCTTGATTGAATTAGCTCTCACACCAATATTTGCGTCTAGAGCCTTTGCATTGAGGGCTATCTGCAAACGGCTGTGGCGCTGAAGTTGCCTGTGAATGTGGAGTTGGTGGCATGTGAAACCCGCATGTGGAGCATTCGTTTGTGTGGGATGCTCTACCAGGTTCATTTCATTCCTAGGCATTAAAAATGGCACTAAGCATAGAGTGTGAAAACTGAGTTTCCTTGAGAGCTGCTTGGAAGCCTGATGGTGTGTGAAGTTAGTGAGCCAAATGGAGTTGTTCTCCCCACAAGAACCACTCGGCTGATCCTTCTTCAATATGCCCTTCACCAACATGCAGTGTTTCCTTGATTGAATTAGCTCTCACACCAATATTTGCGTCTAGAGCCTTTGCATTGAGGGCTATCTGAAAACAGCTGTGGTGTTGAGTTACCTGAGAATGTGGAGTTGGTGTCATGTGAAACCCGCATGTGGAGCATTCGTTTGTGTGGGATGCTCACCAACCTTCATTTCAGTCCTAGGCACTCAAAGGGCACTAAGCATAGAGTGTGAAAACTGAGTTTCCTTGAGAGCTGCTTGGAAGCCTGATGGTGTGTGAAGTTAGTGAGCCAAATGGAGTTGTTGTCCCACAAGAACCACTCGGCTGATCCTTCTTCAATATGCCCTTCACCAACATGCAGTGTTTCCTTGATTGAATTAGCTCTCACACCAATATTTGCGTCTAGAGCCTTTGCATTGAGGGCTATCTGAAAACGGCTGTGGCGCTGAAGTTGCCTGTGAATGTGGAGTTGGTGGCATGTGAAACCCGCAATGTGGAGCATTCGTTTGTGTGGGATGCTCACCAAGCTTCATTTCAGTCCTAGGCACTCAAAGGGCACTAAGCATAGAGTGTGAAAACTGAGTTTCCTTGAGAGCTGCTTGGAAGCCTGATTGTGTGTGAAGTTAGTGAGCCAAATGGAGTTGTTGTCCCACAAGAACCACTCGGCTGATCCTTCTTCAATATGCCCTTCACCAACATGCAGTGTTTCCTTGATTGAATTAGCTCTCACACCAATATTTGCGTCTAGAGCCTTTGCATTGAGGGCTATCTGAAAACGGCTGTGGCGCTGAAGTTGCCTGTGAATGTGGAGTTGGTGGCATGTGAAACCCGCATGTGGAGCATTCGTTTGTGTGGGATGCTCTACCAGTTCATTTCATTCCTAGGTATTAAAAATGGGCACTAAGCATAGAGTGTGAAAACTGAGTTTCCTTGAGAGCTGCTTGGAAGCCTGATGGTGTGTGAAGTTAGTGAGCCAAATGGAGTTGTTCTCCCACAAGAACCACTCGGCTGATCCTTCTTCAATATGCCCTTCACCAACATGCAGTGTTTCCTTGATTGAATTAGCTCTCACACCAATATTTGTGTCTAGAGCCTTTGCATTGAGGGCTATCTGAAAACAGCTGTGGTGTTGAGTTACCTGAGAATGTGGAGTTGGTGTCATGTGAAACCCACATGTGGAGCATTCGTTTGTGTGGGATGCTCACCAACCTTCATTTCAGTCCTAGGCACTCAAAGCTCACTAAGCATAGAGTGTGAAAACTGAGTTTCCTTGAGAGCTGCTTGGAAGCCTGATGGTGTGTGAAGTTAGTGAGCCAAATGGAGTTGTTGTCCCACAAGAACCACTCGGCTGATCCTTCTTCAATATGCCCTTCACCAACATGCAGTGTTTCCTTGATTGAATTAGCTCTCACACCAATATTTGCGTCTAGAGCCTTTGCATTGAGGGCTATCTGAAAACGGCTGTGGCGCTGAAGTTGCCTGTGAATGTGGAGTTGGTGGCATGTGAAACCCGCATGTGGAGCATTCGTTTGTGTGCGATGCTCACCAAGCTTCATTTCAGTCCTAGGCACTCAAAGTGCACTAAGCATAGAGTGTGAAAACTGAGTTTCCTTGAGAGCTGCTTGGAAGCCTGATGGTGTGTGAAGTTAGTGAGCCAAATGGAGTTGTTGTCCCACAAGAACCACTCGGCTGATCCTTCTTCAATATGCCCTTCACCAACATGCATTGTTTCCTTGATTGAATTAGCTCTCACACCAATATTTGCGTCTAGAGCCTTTGCATTGAGGGCTATCTGAAAACGGCTGTGGCACTGAAGTTGCCTGTGAATGTGGAGTTGGTGGCATGTGAAACCCGCATGTGGAGCATTCGTTTGTGTGGGATGCTCTACCAGGTTCATTTCATTCCTAGGCATTAAAAATGGCACTAAGCATAGAGTGTGAAAACTGAGTTTCCTTGAGAGCTGCTTGGAAGCCTGATGGTGTGTGAAGTTAGTGAGCCAAATGGAGTTGTTCTCCCACAAGAACCACTCGGCTGATCCTTCTTCAATATGCCCTTCACCAACATGCAGTGTTTCCTTGATTGAATTAGCTCTCACACCAATATTTGCGTCTAGAGCCTTTGCATTGAGGGCTATCTGAAAAACAGCTGTGGTGTTGAGTTACCTGAGAATGTGGAGTTGGTGTCATGTGAAACCCACATGTGGAGCATTCGTTTGTGTGGGATGCTCACCAACCTTCATTTCAGTCCTAGGCACTCAAAGGGCACTAAGCATAGAGTGTGAAAACTGAGTTTCCTTGAGAGCTGCTTGGAAGCCTGATGGTGTGTGAAGTTAGTGAGCCAAATGGAGTTGTTCTCCCACAAGAACCACTCGGCTGATCCTTCTTCAATATGCCCTTCACCAACATGCAGTGTTTCCTTGATTGAATTAGCTCTCACACCAATATTTGCGTCTAGAGCCTTTGCATTGAGGGCTATCTGAAAACGGCTGTGGCGCTGAAGTTGCCTGTGAATGTGGAGTTGGTGGCATGTGAAACCCGCATGTGGAGCATTCGTTTGTGTGCGATGCTCACCAAGCTTCATTTCAGTCCTAGGCACTCAAAGGGCACTAAGCATAGAGTGTGAAAACTGAGTTTCCTTGAGAGCTGCTTGGAAGCCTGATGGTGTGTGAAGTTAGTGAGCCAAATGGAGTTGTTGTCCCACAAGAACCACTCGGCTGATCCTTCTTCAATATGCCCTTCACCAACATGCAGTGTTTCCTTGAATGAATTAGCTCTCACACCAATATTTGCGTCTAGAGCCTTTGCATTGAGGGCTATCTGAAAACGGCTGTGGCGCTTAAGTTGCCTGAGAATGTGGAGTTGGTGGCATGTGAAACCCGCATGTGGAGCATTCGTTTGTGTGGGATGCTCTACCAGGTTCATTCCTAGATAATGCACTCAAAGGGCACTAAGCATAGAGTGTGAAAACTGAGTTTCCTTGAGAGCTGCTTGGAAGCCTGATGGTGTGTGAAGTTAGTGAGCCAAATGGAGTTGTTCTCCCACAAGAACCACTCGGCTGATCCTTCTTCAATATGCCCTTCACCAACATGCAGTGTTTCCTTGATTGAATTAGCTCTCATACCAATATTTGTGTCTAGAGCCTTTGCATTGAGGGCTATCTGAAAACGGCCGTGGCGCTGAAGCTGCCTGTGAATGTGGAGTTGGTGGCATGTGAAACCCGCATGTGGAGCATTCGTTTGTGTGGGATGCTCTACCAGGTCCATTCCTAGATAATGCACTCAAAGGGCACTAAGCATAGAGTGTGAAAACTGAGTTTCCTTGAGAGCTGCTTGGAAGCCTGATGGTGTGTGAAGTTAGTGAGCCAAATGGAGTTGTTCTCCCACAAGAACCACTCGGCTGATCCTTCTTCAATATGCCCTTCACCAACATGCAGTGTTTCCTTGATTGAATTAGCTCTCACACCAATATTTGCAACTAGAGCCTTTGCATTGAGGGCTATCTGAAAACGGCTGTGGCACTGAAGTTGCCTGTGAATGTGGAGTTGGTGGCATGTGAAACCCGCATGTGGAGCATTCGTTTGTGTGGGATGCTCTACCAGGTCCATTCCTAGATAATGCACTCAAAGGGCACTAAGCATAGAGTGTGAAAACTGAGTTTCCTTGAGAGCTGCTTGGAAGCCTGATGGTGTGTGAAGTTAGTGAGCAAATGGAGTTGTTCTCCCACAAGAACCACTCGGCTGATCCTTCTTCAATATGCCCTTCACCAACATGCAGTGTTTCCCTTGATTGAATTAGCTCTCACACCAATATTTGCGTCTAGAGCCTTTGCATTGAGGGCTATCTGAAAACGGCTGTGGCGCTGAAGGTGCCTGTGAATGTGGAGTTGGTGGCATGTGAAACCCGCATGTGGAGCATTCGTTTGTGTGGGATGCCTCACCAACCTTCATTTCAGTCCTAGGCATACAAAGGGCACTAAGCATAGAGTGTGAAAACTGAGTTTCCTTGAGAGCTGCTTGGAAGCCTGATGGTGTGTGAAGTTAGTGAGCCAAATGGAGTTGTTCTCCCACAAGAACCACTCGGCTGATCCTTCTTCAATATGCCCTTCACCAACATGCAGTGTTTCCTTGATTGAATTAGCTCTCACACCCAATATTTGCGTCTAGAGCCTTTGCATTGAGGGCTATCTGAAAACGGCTGTGGCGCTGAAGGTGCCTGTGAATGTGGAGTTGGTGGCATGTGAAACCCGCATGTGGAGCATTCGTTTGTGTGGGATGCTCACCAACCTTCATTTCAGTCCTAGGCATACAAAGGGCACTAAGCATAGAGTGTGAAAACTGAGTTTCCTTGAGAGCTGCTTGGAAGCCTGATGGTGTGTGAAGTTAGTGAGCCAAATGGAGTTGTTCTCCCACAAGAACCACTCGGCTGATCCTTCTTCAATATGCCCTTCACCAACATGCAGTGTTTCCTTGATTGAATTAGCTCTCACACCAATATTTGCGTCTAGAGCCTTTGCATTGAGGGCTATCTGAAAACGGCTGTGGCGCTGAAGTTGCCTGTGAATGTGGAGTTGGTGGCATGTGAAACCCGCATGTGGAGCATTCGTTTGTGTGGGATGCTCTACCAGGATCATTCCTAGATAATGCACTCAAAGGGCACTAAGCATAGAGTGTGAAAACTGAGTTTCCTTGAGAGCTGCTTGGAAGCCTGATGGTGTGTGAAGTTAGTGAGCCAAATGGAGTTGTTCTCCCACAAGAACCACTCGGCTGATCCTTCTTCAATATGCCCTTCACCAACATGCAGTGTTTCCTTGATTGAATTACTCTCACACCAATATTTGCGTCTAGAGCCTTTGCATTGAGGGCTATCTGAAAACGGCTGTGGTGCTGAAGTTGCCTGTGAATGTGGAGTTGGTGGCATGTGAAACCCGCATGTGGAGCATTCGTTTGTGTGGGATGCTCTACCAGGGTCATTCCTAGATAATGCACTCAAAGGGCACTAAGCATAGAGTGTGAAAACTGAGTTTCCTTGAGAGCTGCTTGGAAGCCTGATGGTGTGTGAAGTTAGTGAGCCAAATGGAGTTGTTCTCCCACAAGAACCACTCGGCTGATCCTTCTTCAATATGCCCTTCACCAACATGCAGTGTTTCCTTGATTGAATTAGCTCTCACACCAATATTTGCGTCTAGAGCCTTTGCATTGAGGGCTATCTGAAACGGCTGTGGCGCTGAAGTTGCCTGTGAATGTGGAGTTGGTGGCATGTGAAACCCCGCATGTGGAGCATTCGTTTGTGTGGGATGCTCTACCAGGTTCATTCCTAGATAATGCACTCAAAGGGCACTAATCATAGAGTGTGAAAACTGAGTTTCCTTGAGAGCTGCTTGGAAGCCTGATGGTGTGTGAAGTTAGTGAGCCAAATGGAGTTGTTCTCCCACAAGAACCACTCGGCTGATCCTTCTTCAATATGCCCTTCACCAACATGCAGTGTTTCCTTGATTGAATTAGCTCTCACACCAATATTTGCGTCTAGAGCCTTTGCATTGAGGGCTATCTGCAAACGGCTGTGGCGCTGAAGTTGCCTGTGAATGTGGAGTTGGTGGCATGTGAAACCCGCATGTGGAGCATTCGTTTGTGTGGGATGCTCTACCAGGTCCATTTCTAGATAATGCACTCAAAGGGCACTAAGCATAGAGTGTGAAAACTGAGTTTCCTTGAGAGCTGCTTGGAAGCCTGATGGTGTGTGAAGTTAGTGATCCAAATGGAGTTGTTGTCCCACAAGAACCACTCGGCTGATCCTTCTTCAATATGCCCTTCACCAACCAACATGCAGTGTTTCCTTGATTGAATTAGCTCTCACACCAATATTTGCGTCTAGAGCCTTTGCATTGAGAACTATCTGCAAACGGCTGTGGCGCTGAAGTTGCCTGTGAATGTGGAGTTGGTGGCATGTGAAACCCGCATGTGGAGCATTCGTTTATGTGGGATGCTCACCAAGCTTCATTTCAGTCCTAGGCACTCAAAGGGCACTAAGCATAGAGTGTGAAAACTGAGTTTCCTTGAGAGCTGCTTGGAAGCCTGATGGTGTGTGAAGTTAGTGAGCCAAATGGAGTTGTTTTCCCACAAGAACCACTCGGCTGATCCTTCTTCAATATGCCCTTCACCAACATGCAGTGTTTCCTTGATTGAATTAGCTCTCACACCAATATTTGCGTCTAGAGCCTTTGCATTGAGGGCTATCTGAAAACGGCTGTGGCGTTGAAGTTGCCTGTGAATGTGGAGTTGGTGGCATGTGAAACCCGCATGTGGAGCATTCGTTTGTGTGGGATGCTCTACCAGGTCCATTCCTAGATAATGCACTCAAAGGGCACTAAGCATAGAGTGTGAAAACTGAGTTTCCTTGAGAGCTGCTTGGAAGCCTGATGGTGTGTGAAGTTAGTGAGCCAAATGGAGTTGTTCTCCCACAAGAACCACTCGGCTGATCCTTCTTCAATATGCCCTTCACCAACATGCAGTGTTTCCTTGATTGAATTAGCTCTCACACCAATATTTGCAACTAGAGCCTTTGCATTGAGGGCTATCTGAAAACGGCTGTGGCGCTGAAGTTGCCTGTGAATGTGGAGTTGGTGGCATGTGAAACCCGCATGTGGAGCATTCGTTTGTGTGCGATGCTCTACCAGGTTCATTCCTAGATAATGCACTCAAAGGGCACTAAGCATAGAGTGTGAAACCTGAGTTTCCTTGAGAGCTGCTTGGAAGCCTGATGGTGTGTGAAGTTAGTGAGCCAAATGGAGTTGTTCTCCCACAAGAACCACTCGGCTGATCCTTCTTCAATATGCCCTTCACCAACATGCAGTGTTTCCTTGATTGAATTAGCTCTCACACCAATATTTGCGTCTAGAGCCTTTGCATTGAGGGCTATCTGAAAACGGCTGTGGCGCTGAAGTTGCCTGTGAATGTGGAGTTGGTGGCATGTGAAACCCGCATGTGGAGCATTCGTTTGTGTGCGATGCTCTACCAGGTTCATTCCTAGATAATGCACTCAAAGGGCACTAAGCATAGAGTGTGAAACCTGAGTTTCCTTGAGAGCTGCTTGGAAGCCTGATGGTGTGTGAAGTTAGTGAGCCAAATGGAGTTGTTCTCCCACAAGAACCACTCGGCTGATCCTTCTTCAATATGCCCTTCACCAACATGCAGTGTTTCCTTGATTGAATTAGCTCTCACACCAATATTTGCGTCTAGAGCCTTTGCATTGAGGGCTATCTGAAAACGGCTGTGGCGCTGAAGTTGCCTGTGAATGTGGAGTTGGTGGCATGTGAAACCCGCATGTGGAGCATTCGTTTGTGTGGGATGCTCTACCAGGTTCATTGCTAGATAATGCACTCAAAGGGCACTAAGCATAGAGTGTGAAAACTGAGTTTCCTTGAGAGCTGCTTGGAAGCCTGATGGTGTGTGAAGTTAGTGAGCCAAATGGAGTTGTTCTAACACAAGAACCACTCGGCTGATCCTTCTTCAATATGCCCTTCACCAACATGCAGTGTTTCCTTGATTCAATTAGCTCTCACACCAATATTTGCGTCTAGAGCCTTGCATTGAGGGCTATCTGAAAACGGCTGTGGCGCTGAAGTTTCCTGAGAATGTGGAGTTGGTGGCATGTGAAACCCGCATGTGGAGCATTCGTTTGTGTGGGATGCTCTACCAGGTTCATTCCTAGATAATGCACTCAAAGGGCACTAAGCATAGAGTGTGAAAACTGAGTTTCCTTGAGAGCTGCTTGGAAGCCTGATGGTGTGTGAAGTTAGTGAGCCAAATGGAGTTGTTCTCCCACAAGAACCACTCGGCTGATCCTTCTTCAATATGCCCTTCACCAACATGCAGTGTTTCCTTGATTGAATTAGCTCTCACACCAATATTTGCGTCTAGAGCCTTTGCATTGAGGGCTATCTGAAAACGGCTGTGGCGCTGAAGTTGCCTGTGAAAGTGGAGTTGGTGGCATGTGAAACCCGCATGTGGAGCATTCGTTTTTGTGGGATGCTCTACCAGGTCCATTTCTAGATAATGCACTCAAAGGGCACTAAGCATAGAGTGTGAAAACTGAGTTTCCTTGAGAGCTGCTTGGAAGCCTGATGGTGTGTGAAGTTAGTGAGCCAAATGGAGTTGTTCTCCCACAAGAACCACTCGGCTGATCCTTCTTCAATATGCCCTTCACCAACATGCAGTGTTTCCTTGATTGAATTAGCTCTCACACCAATATTTGCGTCCTAGAGCCTTTGCATTGAGAACTATCTGAAAACGGCTGTGGCGCTGAAGTTGCCTGTGAAAGTGGAGTTGGTGGCATGTGAAACCCGCATGTGGACATTCGTTTGTGTGGGATGCTCTACCAGGTCCATTCCTAGATAATGCACTCAAAGGGCACTAAGCATAGAGTGTGAAAACTGAGTTTCCTT
>NW_026700654.1:0-86761 GCF_030435755.1 Ochotona princeps
TGGTAGAGCATGCCAGACAAACCAATGCTCCACATGCGGGTTTCACATGCCACCAACTCCACACTCACAGACAACTTCAGCGCCAAAGCCGTTTTCAGATAGCCCTCATTACAAAGGTTCTAGGGACAAATATTGGTGTGAGAGCTAATTCAATCAAGGAAACACTGCCTGTTGGTGAAGCGCATATTGAAGAACAATCAGCCGAGTGGTTCTTGTGGGAGAACAACTCCATTTGGCTCACTAACTTCACACACCCTCAGGCTTCCAAGCAGCTCTCAAGCAAACTCAGTTTTCACACTCTAGGCTTAATGTCCTTTGAGTGCCTAGGACTGAAATGAAGCTTTTTGAGCTTCCCACACAAACCAATGCTCCACATGCGGGTTTCACATGCCACCAACTCCACATTCACAGACAACTTCAGCGCCAAAGCCGTTTTCAGATAGCCCTCAATGCAAAGGCTCTAGACGCAAATATTGGTGTGAGAGCTAATTCAATCAAGGAAACACTGCATGTTGGTGAAGCGCATATTGAAGAAGAATCAGCTGAGTGGTTCTTTCGGGGCAACAACTCCATTTGGCTCACTAACTTCACACACCATCAGGCTTCCAAGCAACTTTCAAGGAAACTCAGTTTTCACACTCTAGGCTTAATGCCCTTTGAGTGCCTAGGACTGAAATGAAGCTTGGTGAGCTTCCCACACAAACCAATGCTCCACGTGCGGGTTTCACATGCCACCAACTCCACATTCACAGACAACTTCAGCGCCAGAGCCGTTTTCAGATAGCCATCAATGCAAAGGCTCTAGGCGCAAATATTGGTGTGAGAGCTAATTCAATCAAGGAAACACTGCATGTTGGTGAAGCGCATATTGAAGAAGAATCAGCCGAGTGGTCCTTGTGGGAGAACAACTCCATTTGGCTCACTAACTTCACACACCATCAGGCTTCCAAGCAGCTCTCAAGGTAACTCAGTTTTCACACTCTAGGCTTAATGACTTTTGAGTGCATTATCTAGGAATGAACCTGATAGAGCTTCCCACACAAACCAATGCTCCACATGCGGGTTTCACATGCCACCAACTCCACATTCACAGACAACTTCAGCGCCAAAGCCGTTTTCAGATAGCCCTCAATACAAAGGCTCTAGGCGCTAATATTGGTGTGAGAGCTAATTCAATCAAGGAAACACTGCATGTTGGTGAAGCGCATATTGAAGAAGAATCAGCCGAGTGGTTCTTGTGGGAGAACAACTACATTTGGCTCACTAACTTCACACACCATCAGGCTTCCAAGCAGCTCTCAAGGAAACTCAGTTTTCACACTCTAGGTTTAATGCCCTTTGAGTGCCTAGGACTGAAATGAAGCTTGGTGAGCTTCCCACACAAACCAATGCTCCACATGCGGGTTTCACATGCCACCAACTCCACATTCACAGACAACTTCAGCGCCAAAGCCGTTTTCAGATAGCCCTCAATGCAAAGGCTCTAGGCGCAAATATTGGTGTGAGAGCTAATTCAATCAAGGAAACACTGCATGTTGGTGAAGCGCATATTGAAGAAGAATCAGCCGAGTGGTTCTTGTGGGAGAACAACTCCATTTGGCTCACTAACATCACACACCATCAGGCTTCCATGCAGCTCTCAACGAAACTCAGTTTTCACACTCTAGGCTTAATGACTTTTGAGTGCATTATCTAGGAATGAACCTGGTAGAGCTTCCCACACAAACCAATGCTCCACATGCGGGTTTCACATGCCACCAACTCCACATTCACAGACAACTTCAGCGCCAAAGCCGTTTTCAGATAGCCCTCAATACAAAGGCTCTAGGCGCTAATATTGGTGTGAGAGCTAATTCAATCAAGGAAACACTGCATGTGGGTGAAACGCATATTGAAGAAGAATCAGCCGAGTGGTTCTTGTGGGAGAAAAACTCCATTTGGCTCACTAACTTCACACAACATCAGGCTTCCAAGCAGCTCTCAACGAAACTCAGTTTTCACACTCTAGGCTTAATGCCCTTTGAGTGCCTAGGACTGAAATGAAGCTTGGTGAGCTTCCCAAACAAACCAATGCTCCACATGCGGGTTTCACATGCCACCAACTCCACATTCACAGACAACTTCAGCGCCAAATCCGTTTTCAGATAGCCCACAATACAAAGGCTCTAGGCGCAAATATTGGTGTGAGAGCTAATTCAATCAAGGAAACACTGCATGTGGGTGAAGCGCATATTGAAGAAGAATCAGCCGAGTGGTTCTTGTGGGAGAACAACTCCATTTGGCTCACTAACTTCACACACCATCAGGCTTCCAAGCAGCTCCCAAAGAAACTCAGTTTTCACACTCTAGGCTTAATGTCCTTTGAGTGCATTATCTAGGAATGAACCTGGTAGAGCATCACACACAAACCCATGCTCCACATGCGGGTTTCACATGCCACCAACTCCACATTCACAGACAACTTCAGCGCCAAAGCCGTTTTCAGATAGCCCTCAATACAAAGGCTCTAGGCGCAAATATTGGTGTGAGAGCTAATTCAATCAAGGAAACACTGCCTGTTGGTGAAGCGCATATTGAAGAACAATCAGCTGAGTGGTTCTTGTGGGAGAACAACTCCATTTGGCTCACTAACTTCACACACCATCAGGCTTCCAAGCAGCTCTCACGGAAACTCAGTTTTCATAATCTAGGCTTAATGCCCTTTGAGTGCCTAGGACTGCAATGAAGCTTGGTGAACTTCCCACACAAACCAATGCTCCACATGTGGTTTTCACATGCCACCAACTCCACATTCACTAACCACTTCAGCGCCAACGCCGTTTTCAGATAGCCCTCAATACAAAGGCTCTAGGCGCAAATATTGGTGTGAGAGCTAATTCAATCAAGGAAACACTGCATGTTGGTGAAGCGCATATTGAAGAAGAATCAGCCGAGTGGTTCTTGTGGGAGAACAACTCCATTTGGCTCACTAACTTCACACACCATCAGGCTTCCAAACAGCTCCCAAAGAAACTCAGTTTTCACACTCTAGGCTTAATGTCCTTTGAGTGCATTATCTAGGAATGAACCTGGTAGAGCATCACACACAAACCCATGCTCCACATGCGTGTTTCACATGCCACCAACTCCACATTCACAGACAACTTCAGCGCCAAAGCCGTTTTCAGATAGCCCTCAATACAAAGGCTCTAGGCGCAAATATTGGTGTGAGAGCTAATTCAATCAAGGAAACACTGCCTGTTGGTGAAGCGCATATTGAAGAAGAATCAGCCGAGTGGTTCTTGTGGGAGAACAACTCCATTTGGCTCACTAACTTCACACACCATCAGGCTTCCAGGCAGCTCTCAAGGTAACTCAGTTTTCATACTCTAGGCTTAATGCCCTTTGAGTGCCTAGGACTGAAATGAAGCTTGGTGAGCTTCCCACACAAACCAATGCTCCACATGCGGGTTTTCACATGCCACCAACTCCACATTCACTAACCACTTCAGCGCCAACGCCGTTTTCAGATAGCCCTCAATACAAAGGCTCTAGGCGCAAATATTGGTGTGAGAGCTAATTCAATCAAGGAAACACTGCATGTTGGTGAAGCGCATATTGAAGAAGAATCAGTCGAGTGGTTCTTGTGGGAGAACAACTCCATTTGGCTCACTAACTTCACACACCATCAGGCTTCCAAGCAGCTCTCAAGGAAACTCAGTTTTCACACTCTAGGCTTAATGCCATTTGAGTGCATTATCTAGGAATGAACCTGGTAGAGCATCCCACACAAACCAATGCTCCACATGCGGGTTTCACATGCCACCAACTCCACACTCACAGACAACTTCAGCGCCAAAGCCGTTTTCAGATAGCCCTCAATACAAAGGTTCTAGGCGCAAATATTGGTGTGAGAGCTAATTCAATCAAGGAAACACTGCATGTTGGTGAAGCGCATATTGAAGAACAATCAGCCGAGTGGTTCTTGTGGGAGAACAACTCCATTTGGCTCACTAACTTCACACACCATCAGGCTTCCAAGCAGCTCTCAAGGAAACTCAGTTTTCACACTCTAGGCTTAATGTCCTTTGAGTGCCTAGGACTGAAATGAAGCTTTTTGAGCATCCCACACAAACCAATGCTCCACATGCGGGTTTCACATGCCACCAACTCCACATTCACAGACAACTTCAGCGCCAAATCCGTTTTCAGATAGCCCTCAATACAAAGGCTCTAGGCGCAAATATTGGTGTGAGAGCTAATTCAATCAGGGAAACACTGCATGTTGGTGAAGCGCATATTGAAGAAGAATCAGCCGAGTGGTTCTTGTGGGAGAACAACTCCATTTGGCTCACTAACTTCACACACCATCAGACTTCCAAGCAGCTCTCAAGGAAACTCAGTTTTCACACTCTAGGCTTAATGCCCTTTGAGTGCATTATCTAGGAATGAACCTGGTAGAGCATGCCACACAAACCAATGCTCCACATGCGGGTTTCACATGCCACCAACTCCACACTCACAGACAACTTCAGCGCCAAAGCCGTTTTCAGATAGCCCTCATTACAAAGGTTCTAGGGACAAATATTGGTGTGAGAGCTAATTCAATCAAGGAAACACTGCCTGTTGGTGAAGCGCATATTGAAGAACAATCAGCCGAGTGGTTCTTGTGGGAGAACAACTCCATTTGGCTCACTAACTTCACACACCATCAGGCTTCCAAGCAGCTCTCAAGGAAACTCAGTTTTCACACTCTAGGCTTAATGACTTTTGAGTGAATTATCTAGGAATGAACCTGGTAGAGCTTCCCACACAAACCAATGCTCCACATGCGTGTTTCACATGCCACCAACTCCACATTCACAGACAACTTCAGCGCCAAAGCCGTTTTCAGATAGCCCTCAATACAAAGGCTCTAGGCGCAAATATTGGTGTGAGAGCTAATTCAATCAAGGAAACACTGCATGTGGGTGAAGCGCATATTGAAGAAGAATCAGCCGAGTGGTTCTTGTGGGAGAACAACTCCATTTGGCTCACTAACTTCACACACCATCAGGCTTCCAAGCAGCTCTCAAGGAAACTCAGTTTTCACACTCTAGGCTTAATGCCATTTGAGTGCCTAGGACTGAAATGAAGCTTGGTGAGCTTCCCACACAAACCAATGCTCCACATGCGGGTTTCACATGCCACCAACTCCACATTCACAGACAACTTCAGCGCCAAAGCCGTTTTCAGATAGCCCTCAATGCAAAGGCTCTAGGCGCAAATATTGTTGTGAGAGCTAATTCAATCAAGGAAACACTGCATGTTTTTGAAGCGCATATTGAAGAAGAATCAGCCGAGTGGTTCTTGTGGGAGAACAACTCCATTTGGCTCACTAACTTCACACACCATCAGGCTTCCAAGCAGCTCTCAAGGAAACTGAGTTTTCACACTCTAGGCTTAATGCCTTTTGAGTGAATTATCTAGGAATGAACCAGGTAGAGCATCCAACACAAACCAATGCTCCACATGCATGTTTCACATGCCACCAACTCCACATTCACAGACAATTTCCTAGCCAGGTGCCGTTTTCAGATAGCCCTCAGTGCAAAGGCTCTAGGCGCAAATATTGGTGTGAGAGCTAATTCAATCAAGGAAACACTGCATGTTGGTGAAGCGCATATTGAAGAAGAATCAGCCGAGTGGTTGTTGTGGGAGAACAACTCCATTTGGCTCACTAACTTCACACACCATCAGGCTTCCAAGCAGCTCTCAAGGAAACTCAGCTTTCACACTCTAGGCTTAATTCCCCTTGAGTGCCTAGGACTGAAATGAAGCTTGGTGAGCTTCCAACACAAACCAATGCTCCACATGCGGGTTTCACATGCCACCAACTCCACATTCACAAACAACTTCAGCGCCAAAGCCGTTTTCAGATAGCCCTCAATGCAAAGGCTCTAGACGCAAATATTGGTATGAGAGCTAATTCAAACAAGGAAACACTGCATGTTGGTGAAGCGCATATTGAAGAAGAATCAGCCGAGTGGTTCTTGTGGGAGAACAACTCCATTTGGCTCACTAACTTCACACACCATCAGGCTTCCAAGCAGCTCTCAAGGAAACTCAGTTTTCACACTCTAGGCTTAATGCCCTTTGAGTGCCTAGGACTGAAATGAAGCTTGGTGAGCTTCCCACACAAACCAATGCTCCACATGCGGGTTTCACATGCCACCAACTCCACATTCACAGACAACTTCAGCGCCAAAGCCGTTTTCAGATAGCCCTCAATACAAAGGCTCTAGGCGCAAATATTGGTGTGAGAGCTAATTCAATCAAGGAAACACTGCATGTGGGTGAAGCGCATATTGAAGAAGAATCAGCCGAGTGGTTCTTGTGGGAGAACAACTCCATTTGGCTCACTAACTTCACACACCATCAGGCTTCCAAGCAGCTCCCAAAGAAACTCAGTTTTCACACTCTAGGCTTAATGTCCTTTGAGTGCATTATCTAGGAATGAACCTGGTAGAGCATCACACACAAACCAATGCTCCACATGCGGGTTTCACATGCCACCAACTCCACATTCACAGACAACTTCAGCGCCAAAGCCGTTTTCAGATAGCCCTCAATACAAAGGCTCTAGGCGCAAATATTGGTGTGAGAGCTAATTCAATCAAGGAAACACTGCATGTTGGTGAAGCGCATATTGAAGAAGAATCAGCCGAGTGGTTCTTGTGGGAGAACAACTCCATTTGGCTCACTAACTTCACACAACATCAGGCTTCCAAGCAGCTCTCAAGGTAACTCAGTTTTCACACTCTAGGCTTAATGCCCTTTGAGTGCCTAGGACTGAAATGAAGCTTGGTGAGCTTCCCACACAAACCAATGCTCCACATGTGGTTTTCACATGCCACCAACTCCACATTCACTAACCACTTCAGCGCCAACGCCGTTTTCAGATAGCCCTCAATACAAAGGCTCTAGGCGCAAATATTGGTGTGAGAGCTAATTCAATCAGGGAAACACTGCATGTTGGTGAAGCGCATATTGAAGAAGAATCAGCCGAGTGGTTCTTGTGGGAGAACAACTCCATTTGGCTCACTAACTTCACACACCATCAGACTTCCAAGCAGCTCTCAAGGAAACTCAGTTTTCACACTCTAGGCTTAATGCCATTTGAGTGCATTATCTAGGAATGAACCTGGTAGAGCATCACACACAAACCAATGCTCCACATGCATGATTCACATGCCACCAACTCCACATTCACAGACAATTTCCTAGCCAGGTGCCGTTTTCAGATAGCCCTCAGTGCAAAGGCTCTAGGCGCAAATATTGGTATGAGAGCTAATTCAAACAAGGAAACACTGCATGTTGGTGAAGCGCATATTGAAGAAGAATCAGCCGAGTGGTTCTTGTGGGAGAACAACTCCATTTGGCTCACTAACTTCACACACCATCAGGCTTCCAAGCAGCTCTCAAGGAAACTCAGTTTTCACACTCTAGGCTTAATGCCCTTTGAGTGCCTAGGACTGAAATGAAGCTTGGTGAGCTTCCCACACAAACCAATGCTCCACATGCGGGTTTCACATGCCACCAACTCCACATTCACAGACAACTTCAGCGCCAACGCCGTTTTCAGATAGCCCTCAATACAAAGGCTCTAGGCGCAAATATTGGTGTGAGAGCTAATTCAATCAAGGAAACACTGCATGTGGGTGAAGCGCATATTGAAGAAGAATCAGCCGAGTGGTTCTTGTGGGAGAACAACTCCATTTGGCTCACTAACTTCACACACCATCAGGCTTCCAAGCAGCTCCCAAAGAAACTCAGTTTTCACACTCTAGGCTTAATGTCCTTTGAGTGCATTATCTAGGAATGAACCTGGTAGAGCATCACACACAAACCCATGCTCCACATGCGGGTTTCACATGCCACCAACTCCACATTCACAGACAACTTCAGCGCCAAAGCCGTTTTCAGATAGCCCTCAATACAAAGGCTCTAGGCGCAAATATTGGTGTGAGAGCTAATTCAATCAAGGAAACACTGCATGTTGGTGAAGCGCATATTGAAGAAGAATCAGCCGAGTGGTTCTTGTGGGAGAACAACTCCATTTGGCTCACTAACTTCACACACCATCAGGCTTCCAAGCAGCTCTCAAGGAAACTCAGTTTTCACACTCTAGGCTTAATGCCCTTTGAGTGCCTAGGACTGAAATGAAGCTTGGTGAGCTTCCCACACAAACCAATGCTCCACATGCGGGTTTCACATGCCACCAACTCCACATTCACAGACAACTTCAGCGCCAAAGCCGTTTTCAGATAGCCCTCAATACAAAGGCTCTAGGCGCAAATATTGGTGTGAGAGCTAATTCAATCAAGGAAACACTGCATGTTGGTGAAGCGCATATTGAAGAAGAATCAGCCGAGTGGTTCTTGTGGGAGAACAACTCCATTTGGCTCACTAACTTCACACACCATCAGGCTTCCAAGCAGCTCTCAAGGAAACTCAGTTTTCACACTCTAGGCTTAATGCCCTTTGAGTGCCTAGGACTGAAATGAAGCTTGGTGAGCTTCCCACACAAACCAATGCTCCACATGCGGGTTTCACATGCCACCAACTCCACATTCACAGACAATTTCCTAGCCAGGTGCCGTTTTCAGATAGCCCTCAGTGCAAAGGCTCTAGGCGCAAATATTGTTGTGAGAGCTAATTCAATCAAGGAAACACTGCATGTTGGTGAAGCGCATATTGAAGAAGAATCAGCCGAGTGGTTCTTGTGGGAGAACAACTCCATTTGGCTCACTAACTTCACACACCATCAGGCTTCCAAGCAGCTCTAGAGGAAACTCAGCTTTCACACTCTAGGCTTAATTCCCCTTGAGTGCCTAGGACTGAAATGAAGCTTGGTGAGCTTCTAACACAAACCAATGCTCCACATGCGGGTTTCACATGCCACCAACTCCACATTCACAAACAAGTTCAGCGCCAAAGCCGTTTTCAGATAGCCCTCAATGCAAAGGCTCTAGGCGCAAATATTGGTATGAGAGCTAATTCAAACAAGGAAACACTGCATGTTGGTGAAGCGCATATTGAAGAAGAATCAGCCGAGTGGTTCTTGTGGGAGAACAACTCCATTTGGCTCACTAACTTCACACACCATCAGGCTTCCAAGCAGCTCTCAAGGAAACTCAGTTTTCACACTCTAGGCTTAATGCCCTTTGAGTGCCTAGGACTGAAATGAAGCTTGGTGAGCTTCCCACACAAACCAATGCTCCACATGCGGGTTTCACATGCCACCAACTCCACATTCGCAGACAATTTCAGCGCCAAAGCCGTTTTCAGATAGCCCTCAATACAAAGGCTCTAGGCGCAAATATTGGTGTGAGAGCTAATTCAATCAAGGAAACACTGCATGTGGGTGAAGCGCATATTGAAGAAGAATCAGCCGAGTGGTTCTTGTGGGAGAACAACTCCATTTGGCTCACTAACTTCACACACCATCAGGCTTCCAAGCAGCTCCCAAAGAAACTCAGTTTTCACACTCTAGGCTTAATGTCCTTTGAGTGCATTATCTAGGAATGAACCTCTTAGAGCATCACACACAAACCCATGCTCCACATGCGGGTTTCACATGCCACCAACTCCACATTCACAGACAACTTCAGCGCCAACGCCGTTTTCAGATAGCCCTCAATACAAAGGCTCTAGGCGCAAATATTGGTGTGAGAGCTAATTCAATCAAGGAAACACTGCATGTGGGTGAAGCGCATATTGAAGAAGAATCAGCCGAGTGGTTCTTGTGGGAGAACAACTCCATTTGGCTCACTAACTTCACACACCATCAGGCTTCCAAGCAGCTCCCAAAGAAACTCAGTTTTCACACTCTAGGCTTAATGTCCTTTGAGTGCATTATCTAGGAATGAACCTGGTAGAGCATCACACACAAACCCATGCTCCACATGCGGGTTTCACATGCCACCAACTCCACACTCACAGACAACTTCAGCGCCAAAGCCGTTTTCAGATAGCCCTCAATACAAAGGCTCTAGGCGCAAATATTGGTGTGAGAGCTAATTCAATCAAGGAAACACTGCATGTTGGTGAAGCGCATATTGAAGAAGAATCAGCCGAGTGGTTCTTGTGGGAGAACAACTCCATTTGGCTCACTAACTTCACACAACATCAGGCTTCCAAGCAGCTCTCAAGGAAACTCAGTTTTCACACTCTAGGCTTAATGCCCTTTGAGTGCCTAGGACTGAAATGAAGCTTGGTGAGCTTCCCACACAAACCAATGCTCCACATGTGGTTTTCACATGCCACCAACTCCACATTCACTAACCACTTCAGCGCCAACGCCGTTTTCAGATAGCCCTCAATACAAAGGCTCTAGGCGCAAATATTGGTGTTAGTGCTAATTCAATCAGGGAAACACTGCATGTTGGTGAAGCGCATATTGAAGAAGAATCAGCCGAGTGGTTCTTGTGGGAGAACAACTCCATTTGGCTCACTAACTTCACACACCATCAGACTTCCAAGCAGCTCTCAAGGAAACTCAGTTTTCACACTCTAGGCTTAATGCCATTTGAGTGCATTATCTAGGAATGAACCTGGTAGAGCATCACACACAAACCAATGCTCCACATGCATGATTCACATGCCACCAACTCCACATTCACAGACAATTTCCTAGCCAGGTGCCGTTTTCAGATAGCCCTCAGTGCAAAGGCTCTAGGCGCAAATATTGGTATGAGAGCTAATTCAAACAAGGAAACACTGCATGTTGGTGAAGCGCATATTGAAGAAGAATCAGCCGAGTGGTTCTTGTGGGAGAACAACTCCATTTGGCTCACTAACTTCACACACCATCAGGCTTCCAAGCAGCTCTCAAGGAAACTCAGTTTTCACACTCTAGGCTTAATGCCCTTTGAGTGCCTAGGACTGAAATGAAGCTTGGTGAGCTTCCCACACAAACCAATGCTCCACATGCGGGTTTCACATGCCACCAACTCCACATTCACAGACAACTTCAGCGCCAACGCCGTTTTCAGATAGCCCTCAATACAAAGGCTCTAGGCGCAAATATTGGTGTGAGAGCTAATTCAATCAAGTAAACACTGCATGTGGGTGAAGCGCATATTGAAGAAGAATCAGCCGAGTGGTTCTTGTGGGAGAACAACTCCATTTGGCTCACTAACTTCACACACCATCAGGCTTCCAAGCAGCTCCCAAAGAAACTCAGTTTTCACACTCTAGGCTTAATGTCCTTTGAGTGCATTATCTAGGAATGAACCTGGTAGAGCATCACACACAAACCCATGCTCCACATGCGGGTTTCACATGCCACCAACTCCACATTCACAGACAACTTCAGCGCCAAAGCCGTTTTCAGATAGCCCTCAATACAAAGGCTCTAGGCGCAAATATTGGTGTGAGAGCTAATTCAATCAAGGAAACACTGCATGTTGGTGAAGCGCATATTGAAGAAGAATCAGCCGAGTGGTTCTTGTGGGAGAACAACTCCATTTGGCTCACTAACTTCACACACCATCAGGCTTCCAAGCAGCTCTCAAGGAAACTCAGTTTTCACACTCTAGGCTTAATGCCCTTTGAGTGCCTAGGACTGAAATGAAGCTTGGTGAGCTTCCCACACAAACCAATGCTCCACATGCGGGTTTCACATGCCACCAACTCCACATTCACAGACAACTTTAGCGCCAAAGCCGTTTTCAGATAGCCCTCAATACAAAGGCTCTAGGCGCAAATATTGGTGTGAGAGCTAATTCAATCAAGGAAACACTGCATGTTGGTGAAGCGCATATTGAAGAAGAATCAGCCGAGTGGTTCTTGTGGGAGAACAACTCCATTTGGCTCACTAACTTCACACACCATCAGGCTTCCAAGCAGCTCTCAAGGAAACTCAGTTTTCACACTCTAGGCTTAATGCCCTTTGAGTGCCTAGGACTGAAATGAAGCTTGGTGAGCTTCCCACACAAACCAATGCTCCACATGCGGGTTTCACATGCCACCAACTCCACATTCACAGACAACTTCAGCGCCAAAGCCGTTTTCAGATAGCCCTCAATGCAAAGGCTCTAGGCGCAAATATTGTTGTGAGAGCTAATTCAATCAAGGAAACACTGCATGTTGGTGAAGCGCATATTGAAGAAGAATCAGCCGAGTGGTTCTTGTGGGAGAACAACTCCATTTGGCTCACTAACTTCACACACCATCTGCCTTCCAAGCAGCTCTCAAGGAAACTCAGTTTTCACACTCTAGGCTTAATGCCCTTTGAGTGAATTATCTAGGAATGAACCTGGTAGAGCATCACACACAAACCCATGCTCCACATGCGGGTTTCACATGCCACCAACTCCACATTCACAGACAATTTCCTAGCCAGGTGCCGTTTTCAGATAGCCCTCAGTGCAAAGGCTCTAGGCGCAAATATTGTTGTGAGAGCTAATTCAATCAAGGAAACACTGCATGTTGGTGAAGCGCATATTGAAGAAGAATCAGCCGAGTGGTTCTTGTGGGAGAACAACTCCATTTGGCTCACTAACTTCACACACCATCAGGCTTCCAAGCAGCTCTAGAGGAAACTCAGCTTTCACACTCTAGGCTTAATTCCCCTTGAGTGCCTAGGACTGAAATGAAGCTTGGTGAGCTTCCAACACAAACCAATGCTCCACATGCGGGTTTCACATGCCACCAACTCCACATTCACAAACAACTTCAGCGCCAAAGCCGTTTTCAGATAGCCCTCAATGCAAAGGCTCTAGGCGCAAATATTGGTATGAGAGCTAATTCAAACAAGGAAACACTGCATGTTGGTGAAGCGCATATTGAAGAAGAATCAGCCGAGTGGTTCTTGTGGGAGAACAACTCCATTTGGCTCACTAACTTCACACACCATCAGGCTTCCAAGCAGCTCTCAAGGAAACTCAGTTTTCACACTCTAGGCTTAATGCCCTTTGAGTGCCTAGGACTGAAATGAAGCTTGGTGAGCTTCCCACACAAACCAATGCTCCACATGCGGGTTTCACATGCCACCAACTCCACATTCGCAGACAATTTCAGCGCCAAAGCCGTTTTCAGATAGCCCTCAATACAAAGGCTCTAGGCGCAAATATTGGTGTGAGAGCTAATTCAATCAAGGAAACACTGCATGTGGGTGAAGCGCATATTGAAGAAGAATCAGCCGAGTGGTTCTTGTGGGAGAACAACTCCATTTGGCTCACTAACTTCACACACCATCAGGCTTCCAAGCAGCTCCCAAAGAAACTCAGTTTTCACACTCTAGGCTTAATGTCCTTTGAGTGCATTATCTAGGAATGAACCTCTTAGAGCATCACACACAAACCCATGCTCCACATGCGGGTTTCACATGCCACCAACTCCACATTCACAGACAACTTCAGCGCCAAAGCCGTTTTCAGATAGCCCTCAATACAAAGGCTCTAGGCGCAAATATTGGTGTGAGAGCTAATTCAATCAAGGAAACACTGCATGTTGGTGAAGCGCATATTGAAGAAGAATCAGCCGAGTGGTTCTTGTGGGAGAACAACTCCATTTGGCTCACTAACTTCACACACCATCAGGCTTCCAAGCAGCTCTCAACGAAACTCAGTTTTCACATTCTAGGCTTAATGCCCTTTGAGTGCCTAGGACTGAAATGAAGTTTGGTGAGCTTCCCAAACAAACCAATGCTCCACATGCGGGTTTCACATGCCACCAACTCCACATTCACAGACAACTTCAGCGCCAAATCCGTTTTCAGATAGCCCTCAATACAAAGGCTCTAGGCGCAAATATTGGTGTGAGAGCTAATTCAATCAAGGAAACACTGCATGTTGGTGAAGCGCATATTGAAGAAGAATCAGCCGAGTGGTTCTTGCGGGAGAACAACTCCATTTGGCTCACTAACTTCACACACCATCAGGCTTCCAAGCAGCTCCCAAAGAAACTCAGTTTTCACACTCTAGGCTTAATGTCCTTTGAGTGCATTATCTAGGAATGAACCTGGTAGAGCATCACACACAAACCCATGCTCCACATGCGGGTTTCACATGCCACCAACTCCACATTCACAGACAACTTCAGCGCCAAAGCCGTTTTCAGATAGCCCTCAATACAAAGGCTCTAGGCGCAAATATTGGTGTGAGAGCTAATTCAATCAAGGAAACACTGCATGTGGGTGAAGCGCATATTGAAGAAGAATCAGCCGAGTGGTTCTTGTGGGAGAACAACTCCATTTGGCTCACTAACTTCACACACCATCAGGCTTCCAAGCAGCTCTCACGGAAACTCAGCTTTCATACTCTAGGCTTAATGCCCTTTGAGTGCCTAGGACTGAAATGAAGCTTGGTGAGCTTCCCACACAAACCAATGCTCCACATGTGGTTTTCACATGCCACCAACTCCACATTCACTAGCCACTTCAGCGCCAACGCCGTTTTCAGATAGCCCTCAATACAAAGGCTCTAGGCGCAAATATTGGTGTGAGAGCTAATTCAATCAAGGAAACACTGCATGTTGGTGAAGCGCATATTGAAGAAGAATCAGCCGAGTGGTTCTTGTGGGAGAACAACTCCATTTGGCTCACTAACTTCACACACCATCAGGCTTCCAAGCAGCTCCCAAAGAAACTCAGTTTTCACACTCTAGGCTTAATGTCCTTTGAGTGCATTATCTAGGAATGAACCTGGTAGAGCATCACACACAAACCCATGCTCCACATGCGTGTTTCACATGCCACCAACTCCACATTCACAGACAACTTCAGCGCCAAAGCCGTTTTCAGATAGCCCTCAATACAAAGGCTCTAGGCTCAAATATTGGTGTGAGAGCTAATTCAATCAAGGAAACACTGCATGTTGGTGAAGCGCATATTGAAGAAGAATCAGTCGAGTGGTTCTTGTGGGAGAACAACTCCATTTGGCTCACTAACTTCACACACCATCAGGCTTCCAAGCAGCTCTCAAGGTAACTCAGTTTTCATACTCTAGGCTTAATGCCCTTTGAGTGCCTAGGACTGAAATGAAGCTTGGTGAGCTTCCCACACAAACCAATGCTCCACATGTGGTTTTCACATGCCACCAACTCCACATTCACTAACCACTTCAGCGCCAACGCCGTTTTCAGATACCCCTCAATACAAAGGCTCTAGGCGCAAATATTGGTGTGAGAGCTAATTCAATCAAGGAAACACTGCATGTTGGTGAAGCACATATTGAAGAAGAATCAGTCGAGTGGTTCTTGTGGGAGAACAACTCCATTTGGCTCACTAACTTCACACACCATCAGGCTTCCAAGCAGCTCTCAAGGAAACTCAGTTTTCACACTCTAGGCTTAATGCCATTTGAGTGCATTATCTAGGAATGAACCTGGTAGAGCATCCCACACAAACCAATGCTCCACATGCGGGTTTCACATGCCACCAACTCCACACTCACAGACAACTTCAGCGCCAAAGCCGTTTTCAGATAGCCCTCAATACAAAGGTTCTAGGCGCAAATATTGGTGTGAGAGCTAATTCAATCAAGGAAACACTGCATGTTGGTGAAGCGCATATTGAAGAAGAATCAGCCGAGTGGTTCTTGTGGGAGAACAACTCCATTTGGCTCACTAACTTCACACACCATCAGGCTTCCAAGCAGCTCTCAAGGAAACTCAGTTTTCACACTCTAGGCTTAATGTCCTTTGAGTGCCTAGGACTGAAATGAAGCTTTTTGAGCTTCCCACACAAACCAATGCTCCACATGTGGTTTTCACATGCCACCAACTCCACATTCACTAACCACTTCAGCGCCAACGCCGTTTTCAGATAGCCCTCAATACAAAGGCTCTAGGCGCAAATATTGGTGTGAGAGCTAATTCAATCAAGGAAACACTGCCTGTTGGTGAAGCGCATATTGAAGAAGAATCAGTCGAGTGGTTCTTGTGGGAGAACAACTCCATTTGGCTCACTAACTTCACACACCATCAGGCTTCCAAGCAGCTCTCAAGGAAACTCAGTTTTCACACTCTAGGCTTAATGCCATTTGAGTGCATTATCTAGGAATGAACCTGGTAGAGCATCCCACACAAACCAATGCTCCACATGCGGGTTTCACATGCCACCAACTCCACACTCACAGACAACTTCAGCGCCAAAGCCGTTTTCAGATAGCCCTCAATACAAAGGTTCTAGGCGCAAATATTGGTGTGAGAGCTAATTCAATCAAGGAAACACTGCATGTTGGTGAAGCGCATATTGAAGAAGAATCAGCCGAGTGGTTCTGGTGGGAGAACAACTCCATTTGGCTCACTAACTTCACACACCATCAGGCTTCCAAGCAGCTCTCAAGGAAACTCAGTTTTCACACTCTAGGCTTAATGTCCTTTGAGTGCCTAGGACTGAAATGAAGCTTTTTGAGCTTCCCACACAAACCAATGCTCCACATGCGGGTTTCACATGCCACCAACTCCACATTCACAGACAACTTCAGCGCCAAAGCCGTTTTCAGATAGCCCTCAATACAAAGGCTCTAGGCGCAAATATTGGTGTGAGAGCTAATTCAATCAGGGAAACACTGCATGTTGGTGAAGCGCATATTGAAGAAGAATCAGCCGAGTGGTTCTTGTGGGAGAACAACTCCATTTGGCTCACTAACTTCACACACCATCAGACTTCCAAGCAGCTCTCAAGGAAACTCAGTTTTCACACTCTAGGCTTAATGTCCTTTGAGTGCATTATCTAGGAATGAACCTGGTAGAGCATGCCACACAAACCAATGCTCCACATGCGGGTTTCACATGCCACCAACTCCACACTCACAGACAACTTCAGCGCCAAAGCCGTTTTCAGATAGCCCTCAATACAAAGGTTCTAGGCGCAAATATTGGTGTGAGAGCTAATTCAATCAAGGAAACACTGCCTGTTGGTGAAGCGCATATTGAAGAACAATCAGCCGAGTGGTTCTTGTGGGAGAACAACTCCATTTGGCTCACTAACTTCACACACCATCAGGCTTCCAAGCAGCTCTCAAGGAAACTCAGTTTTCACACTCTAGGCTTAATGCCCTTTGAGTGCCTAGGACTGAAATGAAGCTTGGTGAGCTTCCCACACAAACCAATGCTCCACATGCGGGTTTCACATGCCACCAACTCCACATTCACAGACAACTTCAGCGCCAACGCCGTTTTCAGATAGCCCTCAATACAAAGGCTCTAGGCGCAAATATTGGTGTGAGAGCTAATTCAATCAAGGAAACACTACATGTGGGTGAAGCGCATATTGAAGAAGAATCAGCCGAGTGGTTCTTGTGGGAGAACAACTCCATTTGGCTCACTAACTTCACACACCATCAGGCTTCCAAGCAGCTCCCAAAGAAACTCAGTTTTCACACTCTAGGCTTAATGTCCTTTGAGTGCATTATCTAGGAATGAACCTGGTAGAGCATCACACACAAACCCATGCTCCACATGCGGGTTTCACATGCCACCAACTCCACATTCACAGACAACTTCAGCGCCAAAGCCGTTTTCAGATAGCCCTCAATACAAAGGCTCTAGGCGCAAATATTGGTGTGAGAGCTAATTCAATCAAGGAAACACTGCATGTTGGTGAAGCGCATATTGAAGAAGAATCAGCCGAGTGGTTCTTGTGGGAGAACAACTCCATTTGGCTCACTAACTTCACACACCATCAGGCTTCCAAGCAGCTCTCAAGGAAACTCAGTTTTCACACTCTAGGCTTAATGCCCTTTGAGTGCCTAGGACTGAAATGAAGCTTGGTGAGCTTCCCACACAAACCAATGCTCCACATGCGGGTTTCACATGCCACCAACTCCACATTCACAGACAACTTCAGCGCCAAATCCGTTTTCAGATAGCCCTCAATACAAAGGCTCTAGGCGCAAATATTGGTGTGAGAGCTAATTCAATCAAGGAAACACTGCATGTGGGTGATGCGCATATTGAAGAAGAATCAGCCGAGTGGTTCTTGTGGGAGAACAACTCCATTTGGCTCACTAACTTCACACACCATCAGGCTTCCAAGCAGCTCCCAAAGAAACTCAGTTTTCACACTCTAGGCTTAATGCCATTTGAGTGCATTATCTAGGAATAAACCTGGTAGAGCATCACACACAAACCCATGCTCCACATGCGGGTTTCACATGCCACCAACTCCACATTCACAAACAACTTCAGCGCCAAAGCCGTTTTCAGATAGCCCTCAATACAAAGGCTCTAGGCGCAAATATTGGTGTGAGAGCTAATTCAATCAAGGAAACACTGCATGTTGGTGAAGCGCATATTGAAGAAGAATCAGCCGAGTGGTTCTTGTGGGAGAACAACTCCATTTGGCTCACTAACTTCACACACCATCAGGCTTCCAAGCAGCTCTCACGGAAACTCAGTTTTCATACTCTAGGCTTAATGCCCTTTGAGTGCCTAGGACTGAAATGAAGCTTGGTGAGCTTCCCACACAAACCAATGCTCCACATGCGGGTTTTCACATGCCACCAACTCCACATTCACTAACCACTTCAGCGCCAACGCCGTTTTCAGATAGCCCTCAATACAAAGGCTCTAGGCGCAAATATTGGTGTGAGAGCTAATTCAATCAAGGAAACACTGCCTGTTGGTGAAGCGCATATTGAAGAACAATCAGTCGAGTGGTTCTTGTGGGAGAACAACTCCATTTGGCTCACTAACTTCACACACCATCAGGCTTCCAAGCAGCTCTCAAGGAAACTCAGTTTTCACACTCTAGGCTTAATGCCATTTGAGTGCATTATCTAGGAATGAACCTGGTAGAGCATCCCACACAAACCAATGCTCCACATGCGGGTTTCACATGCCACCAACTCCACACTCACAGACAACTTCAGCGCCAAAGCCGTTTTCAGATAGCCCTCAATACAAAGGTTCTAGGCGCAAATATTGGTGTGAGAGCTAATTCAATCAAGGGAACACTGCATGTTGGTGAAGCGCATATTGAAGAAGAATCAGCTGAGTGGTTCTGGTGGGAGAACAACTCCATTTGGCTCACTAACTTCACACACCATCAGGCTTCCAAGCAGCTCTCAAGGAAACTCAGTTTTCACACTCTAGGCTTAATGTCCTTTGAGTGCCTAGGACTGAAATGAAGCTTTTTGAGCTTCCCACACAAACCAATGCTCCACATGCGGGTTTCACATGCCACCAACTCCACATTCACAGACAACTTCAGCGCCAAAGCCGTTTTCAGATAGCCCTCAATACAAAGGCTCTAGGCGCAAATATTGGTGTGAGAGCTAATTCAATCAGGGAAACACTGCATGTTGGTGAAGCGCATATTGAAGAAGAATCAGCCGAGTGGTTCTTGTGGGAGAACAACTCCATTTGGCTCACTAACTTCACACACCATCAGACTTCCAAGCAGCTCTCAAGGAAACTCAGTTTTCACACTCTAGGCTTAATGCCATTTGAGTGCATTATCTAGGAATGAACCTGGTAGAGCATGCCACACAAACCAATGCTCCACATGCGGGTTTCACATGCCACCAACTCCACACTCACAGACAACTTCAGCGCCAAAGCCGTTTTCAGATAGCCCTCAATACAAAGGTTCTAGGCGCAAATATTGGTGTGAGAGCTAATTCAATCAAGGAAACACTGCCTGTTGGTGAAGCGCATATTGAAGAAGAATCAGCCGAGTGGTTCTTGTGGGAGAACAACTCCATTTGGCTCACTAACTTCACACACCATCAGGCTTCCAAGCAGCTCTCAAGGAAACTCAGTTTTCACACTCTAGGCTTAATGCCCTTTGAGTGCCTAGGACTGAAATGAAGCTTGGTGAGCTTCCCACACAAACCAATGCTCCACATGCGGGTTTCACATGCCACCAACTTCACATTCACAGACAACTTCAGCGCCAACGCCGTTTTCAGATAGCCCTCAATACAAAGGCTCTAGGCGCAAATATTGGTGTGAGAGCTAATTCAATCAAGGAAACACTTCATGTGGGTGAAGCGCATATTGAAGAAGAATCAGCCGAGTGGTTCTTGTGGGAGAACAACTCCATTTGGCTCACTAACTTCACACACCATCAGGCTTCCAAGCAGCTCCCAAAGAAACTCAGTTTTCACACTCTAGGCTTAATGTCCTTTGAGTGCATTATCTAGGAATGAACCTGGTAGAGCATCACACACAAACCCATGCTCCACATGCGGGTTTCACATGCCACCAACTCCACATTCACAGACAACTTCAGCGCCAAAGCCGTTTTCAGATAGCCCTCAATACAAAGGCTCTAGGCGCAAATATTGGTGTGAGAGCTAATTCAATCAAGGAAACACTGCATGTTGGTGAAGCGCATATTGAAGAAGAATCAGCCGAGTGGTTCTTGTGGGAGAACAACTCCATTTGGCTCACTAACTTCACACACCATCAGGCTTCAAGCAGCTCTCAAGGAAACTCAGTTTTCACACTCTAGGCTTAATGCCCTTTGAGTGCCTAGGACTGAAATGAAGCTTGGTGAGCTTCCCACACAAACCAATGCTCCACATGCGGGTTTCACATGCCACCAACTCCACATTCACAGACAACTTCAGCGCCAAATCCGTTTTCAGATAGCCCTCAATACAAAGGCTCTAGGCGCAAATATTGGTGTGAGAGCTAATTCAATCAAGGAAACACTGCATGTGGGTGATGCGCATATTGAAGAAGAATCAGCCGAGTGGTTCTTGTGGGAGAACAACTCCATTTGGCTCACTAACTTCACACACCATCAGGCTTCCAAGCAGCTCCCAAAGAAACTCAGTTTTCACACTCTAGGCTTAATGCCATTTGAGTGCATTATCTAGGAATAAACCTGGTAGAGCATCACACACAAACCCATGCTCCACATGCGGGTTTCACATGCCACCAACTCCACATTCACAGACAACTTCAGCGCCAAAGCCGTTTTCAGATAGCCCTCAATACAAAGGCTCTAGGCGCAAATATTGGTGTGAGAGCTAATTCAATCAAGGAAACACTGCATGTTCGTGAAGCGCATATTGAAGAAGAATCAGCCGAGTGGTTCTTGTGGGAGAACAACTCCATTTGGCTCACTAACTTCACACACCATCAGGCTTCCAAGCAGCTCTCACGGAAACTCAGTTTTCATACTCTAGGCTTAATGCCCTTTGAGTGCCTAGGACTGAAATGAAGCTTGGTGAGCTTCCCACACAAACCAATGCTCCACATGTGGTTTTCACATGCCACCAACTCCACATTCACTAACCACTTCAGCGCCAAAGCCGTTTTCAGATAGCCCTCAATACAAAGGCTCTAGGCGCAAATATTGGTGTGAGAGCTAATTCAATCAAGGAAACACTGCATGTGGGTGAAGCGCATATTGAAGAAGAATCAGCCGAGTGGTTCTTGTGGGAGAACAACTCCATTTGGCTCACTAACTTCACACACCATCAGGCTTCCAAGCAGCTCTCAACGAAACTCAGTTTTCACACTCTAGGCTTAATGTCCTTTGAGTGCCTAGGACTGAAATGAAGCTTTTTGAGCTTCCCACACAAACCAATGCTCCACATGCGGGTTTCACATGCCACCAACTCCACATTCACAGACAACTTCAGCGCCAAAGCCGTTTTCAGATAGCCCTCAATACAAAGGCTCTAGGCGCAAATATTGGTGTGAGAGCTAATTCAATCAAGGAAACACTGCATGTTGGTGAAGCGCATATTGAAGAAGAATCAGCTGAGTGGTTCTTGTGGGAGAACAACTCCATTTGGCTCACTAACTTCACACACCATCAGGCTTCCAAGCAGCTCTCAAGGAAATTCAGTTTTCACACTCTAGGCTTAATGCCTTTTGAGTGAATTATCTAGGAATGAATCTGGTAGAGCATCCAACACAAACCAATGCTCCACATACGGGTTTCACATGCCACCAACTCCACTTTCACAGACACCTTCAGCGAAAAGGCGTTTTCAGATAGCCCTCAGTGCAAAGGCTCTAGGCGCAAATATTGGTGTGAGAGCTAATTCAATCAAGGAAACACTGCATGTTGGTGAAGCGCATATTGAAGAAGAATCAGCCGAGTGGTTCTTGTGGGAGAACAACTCCATTTGGCTCACTAACTTCACACACCATCAGGGTTCCAAGCAGCTCTCAAGGAAACTCAGTTTTCACACTCTAGGCTTAATGCCCTTTGAGTGACTAGGACTGAAAGGAAGCTTGGTGAGCTTCCCACACAAACCAATGCTCCACATGCGGGTTTCACATGCCACCAACTCCACATTCACAGACAACTTCAGCGCCAAATCCGTTTTCAGATAGCCCTCAATACAAAGGCTCTAGGCGCAAATATTGGTGTGAGAGCTAATTCAATCAAGGAAACACTGCATGTGGGTGAAGCGCATATTGAAGAAGAATCAGCCGAGTGGTTCTTGTGGGAGAACAACTCCATTTGGCTCACTAACTTCACACACCATCAGGCTTCCAAGCAGCTCCCAAGGAAACTCAGTTTTCACACTCTAGGCTTAATGTCCTTTGAGTGCATATCTAGGAATGAACCTGGTAGAGCATCCCACACAAACGAATGCTCCACATGTGGGTTTCACATGCCACCAACTCCACATTCACAGACAACTTCTGCGCCAAAGCCGTTTTCAGATAGCCCTCAATACAAAGGCTCTAGGCCCAAATATTGGTGTGAGAGCTAATTCAATCAAGGAAACACTGCATGTTGGTGAAGCGCATATTGAAGAAGAATCAGCCGAGTGGTTCTTGTGGGAGAACAACTCCATTTGGCTCACTAACTTCACACACCATCAGGCTTCCAAGCAGCTCTCAAGGAAACTCAGTTTTCATACTCTAGGCTTAATGCCCTTTGAGTGCCTAGGACTGAAATGAAGCTTGGTGAGCTCCCCAAACAAACCAATGCTCCACATGTGGTTTTCACATGCCACCAACTCCACATTCACTAACCACTTCAGCGCCAACGCCGTTTTCAGATAGCCCTCAATACAAAGGCTCTAGGCGCAAATATTGGTGTGAGAGCTAATTCAATCAAGGAAACACTGCATGTTGGTGAAGCGCATATTGAAGAAGAATCAGCCGAGTGGTTCTTGTGGGAGAACAGCTCCATTTGGCTCACTAACTTCACACAACCATCAGGCTTCCAAGCAGCTCTCAAGGAAACTCAGTTTTCACACTCTAGGCTTAATGGCCTTTGAGTGCATTATGTAGGAATGAACCTGGTAGAGCATCCCACACAAACCCATGCTCCACATGCGGGTTTCACATGCCACCAACTCCACATTCACAGACAACTTCAGCGCCAATGCCGTTTTCAGATAGCCCTCAATACAAAGGCTCTAGGCGCAAATATTGGTGTGAGAGCTAATTCAATCAAGGAAACACTGCATGTTGGTGAAGCACATATTGAAGAAGAATCAGCAGAGTGGTTCTTGTGGGAGAACAACTCCATTTGGCTCACTAACTTCACACACCATCAGGCTTCCAAGCAGCTCTCAAAGAAACTCAGTTTTCACACTCTAGGCTTAATGCCATTTGAGTGCATTATCTAGGAATGAACCTGGTAGAGCATCCCACACAAACCAATGTTCCACATGCGGGTTTCACATGCCACCAACTCCACATTCACAGACAACTTCAGCGCCAAATCCGTTTTCAGATAGCCCTCAATACAAAGGTTCTAGGCGCAAATATTGGTGTGAGAGCTAATTCAATCAAGGAAACACTGCCTGTTGGTAAAGCGCATATTGAAGAACAATCAGCCGAGTGGTTCTTGTGGGAGAACAACTCCATTTGGCTCACTAACTTCACACACCATCAGGCTTCCAAGCAGCTCTCAAGGAAACTCAGTTTTCACACTCTAGGCTTAATGCCTTTTCAGTGAATTATCTAGGAATGAACCTGGTAGAGCATCCCACACAAACCAAGGCTCCACATGCGGGTTTCACATGCCACCAACTCCTCATTCACAGACAACTTCCTAGCCAGTGCCGTTTTCAGATAGCCCTCAGTGCAAAGGCTCTAGGCGCAAATATTGGTGTGAGAGCTAATTCAAACAAGGAAACACTGCATGTTGGTGAAGTGCATATTGAAGAAGAATCAGCCGAGTGGTTCTTCTGGGAGAACAACTCCATTTGGCTCACTAACTTCACACACCATCAGGCTTCCAAGCAGCTCTCAACGAAACGCAGTTTTCACACTCTAGGCTTAATGTCCTTTGAGTGCCTAGGACTGAAATGAAGCTTTTTGAGCTTCCCACACAAACCAATGCTCCACATGCGGGTTTCACATGCCACCAACTCCACATTCACAGACAACTTCAGCGCCAAAGCCGTTTTCAGATAACCCTCAAGACAAAGGCTCTAGGAGCAAATATTGGTGTGAGAGCTAATTCAATCAAGGAAATACTGCATGTTGCTGAAGCGCAAATGCAAGAAGAATCAGCCAAGTGGGTCTTGTGGGAGAACAACTCCATTTGGCTCACTAACTTCATACACCATCAGGCTTCCATGCAGCTCTCAAGGAAACTCAGTCTTCACACTCTAGGCTAAATGCCCGTTGAGTGCATTATCTCGGAATGAACCTGGTTGAGCATCCCACACAAACCAATGCTCCACATGCGGGTTTCACATGCCACCAACTCCACATTCACAGACAATTTCCTAGCCAGTGCCGTTTTCAGATAGCCCTCAGTGCAAAGGCTCTAGGCGCAAATATTGGTGTGAGAGCTAATTCAATCAAGGAAACACTGCATGTTGGTGAAGCGCATATTGAAGAAGAATCAGCCGAGTGGTTCTTGTGTGAGAACAACTCCATTTGGCTCACTAACTTCACACACCATCAGGCTTCCAAGCAGCTCTCAAGGAAACTCAGTTTTCACACTCTAGGCTTAATTCCCCTAGAGTGCCTAGGACTGAAATGAAGCTTGGTGAGCTTCCAACACAAGCCAATGCTCCACATGCGGGTTTCACATGCCACCAACTCCACATTCACAGACAACTTCAGCGCCAAAGCCGTTTTCAGATAGCCCTCAATGCAAAGGTTCTAGGTGCAAATATTTTTGTAAGAGCTAATTCAATCAAGGAAACACTGCATGTTGGTGAAGCGCATATTGAAGAAGAATCAGCCGAGTGGTTCTTGTGGGAGAACAACTCCATTTGGCTCACTAACTTCACACACCATCAGGCTTCCAAGCAGCTCTCAAGGAAACTCAGTTTTCACACTCTAGGCTTTATGCCTTTTGAGTGCATTATCTAGGAATGAACCTGGTAGAGCATCCAACACAAACCAAGGCTCCACATGCGGGTTTCACATGCCACCAACTCCTCATTCACAGACAACTTCCTAGCCAGTGTCGTATTCAGATAGCCCTCAGTGCAAAGGCTCTAGGCGCAAATATTGGTGTGAGAGCTAATTCAATCAAGGAAACACTGCATGTTGGTGAAGCGCATATTGAAGAAGAATCAGCCGAGTGGTTCTTGTGGGAGAACAACTCCATTTGGCTCACTAACTTCACACACCATCAGGCTTCCAAGCAGCTCTCAAGGGAACTCAGTTTTCACACTCTAGGCTTAATGCCCTTTGAGTGCCTAGGACTGAAATGAAGCTTGGTGAGCTTCCCACACAAACCAATGCTCCACATGCGGGTTTCACATGCCACCAACTCCACATTCACAGACAACTTCAGCGCCAAAGCCGTTTTCAGATAGCCCTCAATGCAAAGGCTCTAGGTGCAAATATTGTTGTGAGAGCTAATTCAATCAAGGAAACACTGCATGTTGGTGAAGCGCATATTGAAGAAGAATCAGCCGAGTGGTTCTTGCGGGAGAACAACTCCATTTGGCTCACTAACTTCACACACCATCAGGCTTCCAAGCAGCTCTCAAGGAAACTCAGTTTTCACACTCTAGGCTTTATGCCTTTTGAGTGAATTATCTAGGAATGAACCTGGTAGAGCATCCAACACAAACCAATGCTCCACATGCGGGTTTCACATGCCACCAACTCCTCATTCACAGACAACTTCCTAGCCAGTGCCGTTTTCAGATAGCCCTCAATGCAAATGCTCTAGGCGCAAATATTGGTGTGAGAGCTAATTCAATCAAGGAAACACTGCATGTTGGTGAAGCGCATATGGAAGAAGAATCAGCCGAGTGGTTCTTGTGGGAGAACAACTCCATTTGGTTCACTAACTTCACACACCATCTGGGTTCCAAGCAGCTCTCAACGAAACTCAGTTTTCACACTCTAGCCTTAATTCCCCTTGAGTGCCTAGGACGGAAATGAAGCTTGGTGAGCTTCCAACACAAACCAATGCTCCACATGCGGGTTTCACATGCCACCAACTCCACATTCACAAACAACTTCAGCGCCAAAGCCGTTTTCAGATAGCCCTCAATACAAAGGCTCTAGGTGCAAATATTGGTGTGAGAGCTAATTCAATCAAGGAAACACTGCATGTTGGTGAAGCGCATATGGAAGAAGAATCAGCAGAGTGGTTCTTGTGGGAGAACAACTCCATTTGGCTCACTAACTTCACACACCATCAGGCTTCCAAGCAGCTCTCAACGAAACTCAGTTTTCACACTCTAGGCTTAATGCCTTTTGAGTGAATTATCTAGGAATGAAACTAGTAGAGCATCCACACAAACCAATGCTCCACACGCGGGTTTCACATGCCACCAACTCCACATTCACAGACAACTTCAGAGCCAAAGCCGTTTTCAGATAGCCCTCAATACAAAGGCTCTAGGCGCAAATGTTGGTATGACAGCTAATTCAAATAAGGAAACACTGCATGTTGGTGAAGCGCATATTGAAGAAGAATCAGCCGAGTGGTTCTTGTGGGAGAACAACTCCATTTGGCTCACTAACTTCACACACCATCAGGCTTCCAAGCAGCTCTCAAGGAAACTCAGTTTTCACACTCTAGGCTTAATGCCCTTTGAGTGCCTAGGCCTGAAATGAAGCTTGGTGAGCTTCCCACACAAACCAATGCTCCACATGCGGGTTTCACATGCTAACAACTCGACATTCACAGACAACTTCAGCGCTACCATGCAGCTCTCAAGGGAACTCAGTTTTCACACTCTAGGCTTAATGCCCTTTGAGTGCCTAGGACTGAAATGAAGCTTGGTGAGCTTCCCACAGAAACCAATGCTCCACATGCGGGTTTCACATGCCACCAACTCCACATTCACAGACAATTTCTGCGCCAAAGCCATTTTCAGATAGCCCTCAATACAAAGGCTCTAGGCGCAAATATTGGTGTGAGAGCTATTTCAATCAAGGAAACACTGCATGTTGGTGAAGCACATATGGAAGAAGAATCAGCCGAGTGGTTCTTGTGGGAGACAACTCCATTTGGCTCACTAACTTCACACACCATTAAGCTTCCAAGCAGCTCTCAAGGAAACTCAGTTTTCACATTCTATGCTTAAAGCCTTTTGAGTGAATTATCTAGGAATGAACCTGGTAGAGCATCCAACACAAACCAATGCTCCATATGCGTGTTTCACATGCCACCAACTCCACATTCACAGACAACTTCAGCGCCAAAGCCCATTTCAGATATCCCTCAATGCAAAGGCTCTAGGAGCAAATATTGGTGTGAGAGCTAATTCAATCAAGGAAACACTGCATGTTGGTGAAGTGCATATTGAAGAAGAATCAGGGGAGTGGTTCTTGTGGGAGAACAACTCCATTTGGCTCACTAACTTCACACACCATCAGGCTTCCATGCAACTCTCAAGGAAACTCAGTTTTCACACTGTAGGCTTAATTCCCCTTGAGTGCCTAGGACTGAAATGAAACTTGGTGAGCTTCCCACACAAACCAATGCTGCACATGCGGGTTTCATATGCCACCAACTCCACATTCACAGACAACTTCAGCGCCAAAGCCGTTTTCAGATAGCCCTCAATAAAAAGGCTCTAGGATCAAATATTGGTGTGAGAGCTAATTCAATCAAGGAAACACTTCATGTTGGTGAAGCACATATGGAAGAAGAATCAGCCAAGTGGTCTTGTGGGAGAACAACTCCATTTGGCTCACTAACTTCACACACCATCAGGCTTCCAAGCAGCTCTCAAGGAAACTCAGTTTTCACACTCTAGGCTTAATGCCCTTTGAGTGCCTAGGACTGAAATGAAGCTTGGTGACCTTCCCACACAAACCAATGCTCCACATGCGGGTTTCACATGCCACCAACTCCACATTCACAGACAACTTCAGCGCCAAAGCCTCTTTCAGATAGCCCTCAATACAAAGGCTCTAGGCGCAAATATTGGTGTGATAGCTAATTCAATCAAGGAAACACTGCATGTTGGTGAAGCGCATATTGAAGAAGAATCAGCCGAGTGGTTCTTGTGGGAGAACAACTCCATTTGGCTCAATAACTTCACACACCATCAGGCTTCCAAGCAGCTCTCAAGGAAACTCAGTTTTCACACTGTAGGCTTAATGCCCTTTGAGTGCCTAGGACTGAAATGAAGCTTGGTGAGCTTCCCACACAAACCAATGCTCCACATGCAGGTTCCACATGCCACCAACTCCACATTCACAGACAATTTCAGCGTCAAAGCCGTTTTCAGATAGCCCTCAATACAAAGGCTCTAGGCGCAAATATTGGTGTGAGAGCTAATTCAATCAAGGAAACACTGCATGTTGGTGAAGCGCATATGGAAGAAGAATCAGCCGAGTGGTTCTTGTGGGAGAACAACTCCATTTGGCTCACTAATTTCACACACCATCAGGCTTCCAAGCAGCTCTCAAGGAAACTCAGTTTTCACACTCTAGGCTTAATGACCATTGAGTGCATTATGTAGGAATGAACCTGGTAGAGCATCCCACACAAACCAATGCTCCACATGCGGGTTTCACATGCCACCAACTCCACATTCACAGACAATTTCAGCGTCAAAGCCGTTTTCAGATAGCCCTCAATACAAAGGCTCTAGGAGCAAATATTGGTGTGAGAGCTAATTCAATCAAGGAAACACTGCATGTTGGTGAAGCGCATATTGAAGAAGAATCAGCCGAGTGGTTCTTGTGGGAGAACAACTCCATTTGGCTCACTAACTTCACACACCATCAGGCTTTCATGCAGCTCTCAAGGAAACTCCGTTTTCACACTCTAGGCTTAATGCCCTTTGAGTGCATTATGTAGGACTGAACCTGGTAGAGCATCCCACACAAACCAATGCTCCACATGCAGGTTTCACATGCCACCAACTCCACATTCACAGACAATTTCAGCGTCAAAGCCGTTTTCAGATAGCCCTCAATACAAAGGCTCTAGGAGCAAATATTGGTGTGAGAGCTAATTCAATCAAGGAAACACTGCATGTTGGTGAAGCGCATATTGAAGAAGAATCAGCCGAGTGGTTCTTGTGGGAGAACAACTCCATTTGGCTCACTAACTTCACACACCATCAGGCTTTCATGCAGCTCTCAAGGAAACTCAGTTTTCACACTCTAGGCTTAATGCCCTTTGAGTGCATTATGTAGGACTGAACCTGGTAGAGCATCCCACACAAACCAATGCTCCACATGCGGGTTTCACATGCCACCAACTCCACATTCACAGACAACTTCAGCGCCAAAGCCGTTTTCAGATAGCCCTCAATGCAAAGGCTCTAGGCGCAAATATTGGTGTGAGAGCTAATTCAATCAAGGAAACACTGCATGTTGGTGAAGCGCATATTGAAGAAGAATCAGCCGAGTGGTTCTTGTGGGAGAACAACTCCATTTGGCTCACTAACTTCACACACCATCAGGCTTCCATGCAGCTCTCAAGGAAACTCAGTTTTCACACTCTAGGCTTAATGCCTTTTGAGTGAATTATCAAGGAATGAACCTGGTAGAGCATCCAACACAAACCAATGCTCCACATGCGTGTTTCACATGCCACCAACTCCACATTCACAGACAACTTCAGCGCCAAAGCCGTTTTCAGATAGCCCTCAATGCAAAGGCTCTAGGCGCAGATATTGGTGTGAGAGCTAATTCAATCAAGGAAACACTGCCTGTTGGTGAAGCGCATATTGAAGAAGAATCAGCCGAGTGGTTCTTGTGGGAGAACAACTCCATTTGGCTCACTAACTTCACACACCATCAGGCTTCCATGCAACTCTCAGGGAAACTCAGTTTTCACACTCTAGGCTTAATTCCCCTTGAGTGCCTAGGACTGAAATGAAGCTTGGTGAGCTTCCCACACAAACCAATGCTCCACATGCGGGTTTCATATGCCACCAATTCCACATTCACAGACAATTTCAGCGCCAAAGCCGTTTTCAGATAGCCCACAATACAAAGGCTCTAGGCGTAAATATTGGTGTGAGAGCTAATTCAATCAAGGAAACACTTCATGTTGGTGAAGCGCATATTGAAGAAGAATCAGCCAAGTGGTCTTGTGGGAGAACAACTCCATTTGGCTCACTAACTTCACACACTATCAGGCTTCCAAGCAGCTCTCAAGGAAACTCAGTTTTCACACTCTAAGCTTAATGCCCTTTGAGTGCCTAGGACTGAAAATAAGCTTGGTGAGCTTCCCACACAAACCAATGCTCTACAAGCGGGTTTCACATGCCACCAACTCCACATTCACAGACAACTTCAGCGCCAAAGCCGTTTTCAGATAGCCCTCAATACAAAGGCTCTATGCGCAAATATTGGTGTGAGAGCTAATTCAATCAAGGAAACACTGCATGTTGGTGAAGCGCATATGGAAGAAGAATCAGCCGAGTGGTTCTTGTGGGAGAACAACTCCATTTGGCTCACTAACTTCACACACCATCAGGCTTCCATGCAGCTCTCAAGGAAACTCAGTTTTCACACTCTAGGCTTAATGCCTTTTGAGTGAATTATCTAGGAATGAACCTGGTAGAGCATCCAACACAAACCAATGCGCCACATATGGGTTTCACATGCCACCAACTCCACATTCACAGACACCTTCAGCGCCAAAGCCGTTTTCAGATAGCCCTCAATACAAAGGTTCTAGGCGCAAATATTGGTGTGAGAGCTAATTCAATCAAGGAAACACTGCATGTTGGTGAAGCGCATATTGAAGAAGAATCAGCCGAGTGGTTCTTGTGGGAGAACAACACCATGTGGCTCACTAACTTCACACACCGTCAGGCTTCCAAGCAGCTCTCAAGGAAACTCAGTTTTCACACTCTAGGCTTAATGCCTTTTGAGTGCATTATCTCGGAATGAACCTCGTTGAGCTTCCCACACAAACCAATGCTCCACATGCGGGTTTCACATGCCACCAACTCCACATTCACAAACAACTTCAGCGCCAAAGCCGTTTTCAGATAGCCCTCAATACAAAGGTTCTAGGCGCAAATATTGGTGTGAGAGCTAATTCAATCAAGGAAACACTGCATGTTGGTGAAGCGCATATTGAAGAAGAATCAGCCGAGTGGTTCTTGTGGGAGAACAACTCCATTTGGCTCACTAACTTCACACACCATTAGGCTTCCAAGCAGCTCTCAAGGAAACTCAGTTTTCACACTCTAGGCTTAATGCCCTTTGAGTGCCTAGGACTGAAATGAAGTTTGGTGAGCTTCCCACACAAACCAATGCTCTACAAGCGGGTTTCACATGCCACCAACTCCACATTCACACACAACTTTAGCGCCAAAGCCGTTTTCAGATAGCCCTCAATGCAAAGGCTCTAGGCACAAATATTGGTGTGAGAGGTAATTCAATCAAGGAAACACTGCATGTTGCTGAAGGGCATATTGAAGAAAAATCAGCTGAGTAGTTCATGTGGGAGAACAACTCCATTTGGCTCACTAACTTCACACACCGTCAGGCTTCCAAGCAGCTCTCAAGGAAACTCAGTTTTCACACTCTAGGCTTAATGCCCTTTGAGTGCCGAGGACTGAAATGAAGCTTTTAGAGCTTCCCACACAAACCAATGCTCCACATGCGGCTTTCATATGCCACCAACTCCACATTCACAGACAACTTCAGCGCCAAAGCCATTTTCAGATAGCCCACAATACAAAGGCTCTATGCGCAAATATTGGTGTGAGAGCTAATTCAATCAAGGAAACACTTCATGTTGGTGAAGCGCATATGGAAGAAGAATCAGCCAAGTGTTCTTGTGGGAGAACAACTCCATTTGGCTCACTAACTTCACACACTATCAGGCTTCCAAGCAGCTCTCAAGGAAACTCAGTTTTCACACTCTAGGCTTAATGCCCTTTGAGTGCCTAGGACTGAAATGAAGCTTGGTGAGCTTCCCACACAAACCAATGCTCCACATGCGGGTTTCACATGCCACCAACTCCACATTCACAGACAACTTCAGCGCCAAAGCCGTTTTCAGATAGCCCTCAATGCAAAGGCTCTAGGCGCAGATATTGGTGTGAGAGCTAATTCAATCAAGGAAACACTGCCTGTTGGTGAAGCGCATATTGAAGAAGAATCAGCCGAGTGGTTCTTGTGGGAGAACAACTCCATTTGGCTCACTAACTTCACACACCATCAGGCTTCCATGCAACTCTCAAGGAAACTCAGTTTTCACACTCCAGGCTTAATGCCCTTTGAGTGCCTAGGACTGAAATGAAGCTTGGTGAGCTTCCCACACAAACCAATGCTGCACATGCGGGTTTCATATGCCACCAATTCCACATTCACAGACAACTTCAGCGCCAAAGCCATTTTCAGATAGCCCACAATACAAAGGCTCTATGTGCAAATATTGGTGTGAGAGCTAATTCAATCAAGGAAACACTTCATGTTGGTGAAGCGCATATGGAAGAAGAATCAGCCAAGTGGTCTTGTGGGAGAACAACTCCATTTGGCTCACTAACTTCACACACTATCAAGCTTCCAAGCAGCTCTCAAGGAAACTCAGTTTTCACACTCTAGGCTTAATGCCTTTGAGTGCCTAGGACTGAAATGAAGTTTGGTGAGCTTCCCACACAAACCAATGCTCCACATGCGGGTTTCACATGCCACCAACTCCACATTCACACACAACTTCAGCGCCAAAGCCGTTTTCAGATAGCCCTCAATACAAAGGCTCTAGGCGCAAATATTGGTGTGATAGCTAATTCAATCAAGGAAACACTGCATGTTGGTGAAGCGCATATTGAAGAAGAATCAGCCGAGTGGTCTTGTGGGAGAACAACTCCATTTGGCTCACTAACTTCACACACCATCAGGCTTCCAAGCAGCTCTCAAGGAAACTGAGTTTTCACACTCTAGGCTTAATGCCCTTTGAGTGCCTAGGACTGAAATGAAGCTGGTAGAGCTTCCCACACAAACCAATGCTCTACAAGTGGGTTTCACATGCCACCAACTCCACATTCACAGACAACTTCAGCGCCAAAGCCGTTTTCAGATAGCCCTCAATGCAAAGGCTCTAGGCGAAAATATTGGTGTGAGAGCTAATTCATTCAAGGAAACACTGCATGCTGGTGAAGCGCATATTGAAGAAGAATCAGCCGAGTGGTTCTTGTGGGAGAACAACTCCATTTGGCTCACTAACTTCACACACCATCAGGCTTCCAAGCAGCTCTCAAGGAAACTCAGTTTTCACACTCTAGGCTTAATGCCTTTTGAGTGAATTATCTAGGAATGAACCTGGTAGAGCTACCCACACAAACCAATGCTCCACATGCGTGTTTCACATGCCACCAACTCCACATTCACAGACAACTTCAGCGCCAAAGCCGTTTTCAGATAGCCCTCAATGCAAAAGTCTCTAGGCGCTGATATTGGTGTGAGAGCTAATTCAATCAAGGAAACACTGCATGTTGGTGAAGCGCATATGGAAGAAGAATCAGCCGAGTGGTTCTTGTGGGAGAACAACTCCATTTGGCTCACTAACTTCACACACCATCAGGCTTCCAAGCAGCTCTCAAGGAAACTCAGTTTTCACACTCTAGGCTTAATGACCATTGAGTGCATTATGTAGGAATGAACCTGGTAGAGCATCCCACACAAACCAATGCTCCACATGCGGGTTTCACATGCCACCAACTCCACATTCACAGACAACTTCAGCGCCAAAGCCGTTTTCAGATAGCCCTCAATACAAAGGCTCTAGCCGTAAATATTGGTGTGAGAGCTAATTCAATCAAGGAAACACTGCATGTTGGTGAAGCGCATATTGAAGAAGAATCAGCCGAGTGGTCTTGTGGGAGAACAACTCCATTTGGCTCACTAACTTCACACACCATCAGGCTTCCAAGCAGCTCTCAAGGAAACTCAGTTTTCACACTCTAGGCTTAATGCCCTTTGAGTGCCGAGGACTGAAATGAAGCTTTTAGAGCTTCCCACACAAACCAATGCTCCACATGCGGCTTTCATATGCCACCAACTCCACATTCACAGACAACTTCAGCGCCAAAGCCATTTTCAGATAGCCCACAATACAAAGGCTCTATGCGCAAATATTGGTGTGAGAGCTAATTCAATCAAGGAAACACTTCATGTTGGTGAAGCGCATATGGAAGAAGAATCAGCCAAGTGTTCTTGTGGGAGAACAACTCCATTTGGCTCACTAACTTCACACACTATCAGGCTTCCAAGCAGCTCTCAAGGAAACTCAGTTTTCACACTCTAGGCTTAATGCCCTTTGAGTGCCTAGGACTGAAATGAAGCTTGGTGAGCTTCCCACACAAACCAATGCTCCACATGCGGGTTTCACATGCCACCAACTCCACATTCACAGACAACTTCAGCGCCAAAGCCGTTTTCAGATAGCCCTCAATGCAAAGGCTCTAGGCGCAGATATTGGTGTGAGAGCTAATTCAATCAAGGAAACACTGCCTGTTGGTGAAGCGCATATTGAAGAAGAATCAGCCGAGTGGTTCTTGTGGGAGAACAACTCCATTTGGCTCACTAACTTCACACACCATCAGGCTTCCATGCAACTCTCAAGGAAACTCAGTTTTCACACTCCAGGCTTAATGCCCTTTGAGTGCCTAGGACTGAAATGAAGCTTGGTGAGCTTCCCACACAAACCAATGCTGCACATGCGGGTTTCATATGCCACCAATTCCACATTCACAGACAACTTCAGCGCCAAAGCCATTTTCAGATAGCCCACAATACAAAGGCTCTATGTGCAAATATTGGTGTGAGAGCTAATTCAATCAAGGAAACACTTCATGTTGGTGAAGCGCATATGGAAGAAGAATCAGCCGAGTGGTCTTGTGGGAGAACAACTCCATTTGGCTCACTAACTTCACACACTATCAAGCTTCCAAGCAGCTCTCAAGGAAACTCAGTTTTCACACTCTAGGCTTAATGCCTTTGAGTGCCTAGGACTGAAATGAAGTTTGGTGAGCTTCCCACACAAACCAATGCTCCACATGCGGGTTTCACATGCCACCAACTCCACATTCACACACAACTTCAGCGCCAAAGCCGTTTTCAGATAGCCCTCAATACAAAGGCTCTAGGCGCAAATATTGGTGTGATAGCTAATTCAATCAAGGAAACACTGCATGTTGGTGAAGCGCATATTGAAGAAGAATCAGCCGAGTGGTCTTGTGGGAGAACAACTCCATTTGGCTCACTAACTTCACACACCATCAGGCTTCCAAGCAGCTCTCAAGGAAACTGAGTTTTCACACTCTAGGCTTAATGCCCTTTGAGTGCCTAGGACTGAAATGAAGCTGGTAGAGCTTCCCACACAAACCAATGCTCTACAAGTGGGTTTCACATGCCACCAACTCCACATTCACAGACAACTTCAGCGCCAAAGCCGTTTTCAGATAGCCCTCAATGCAAAGGCTCTAGGCGAAAATATTGGTGTGAGAGCTAATTCATTCAAGGAAACACTGCATGCTGGTGAAGCGCATATTGAAGAAGAATCAGCCGAGTGGTTCTTGTGGGAGAACAACTCCATTTGGCTCACTAACTTCACACACCATCAGGCTTCCAAGCAGCTCTCAAGGAAACTCAGTTTTCACACTCTAGGCTTAATGCCTTTTGAGTGAATTATCTAGGAATGAACCTGGTAGAGCTTCCCACACAAACCAATGCTCCACATGCGTGTTTCACATGCCACCAACTCCACATTCACAGACAACTTCAGCGCCAAAGCCGTTTTCAGATAGCCCTCAATGCAAAAGTCTCTAGGCGCTGATATTGGTGTGAGAGCTAATTCAATCAAGGAAACACTGCATGTTGGTGAAGCGCATATGGAAGAAGAATCAGCCGAGTGGTTCTTGTGGGAGAACAACTCCATTTGGCTCACTAACTTCACACACCATCAGGCTTCCAAGCAGCTCTCAAGGAAACTCAGTTTTCACACTCTAGGCTTAATGACCATTGAGTGCATTATGTAGGAATGAACCTGGTAGAGCATCCCACACAAACCAATGCTCCACATGCGGGTTTCACATGCCACCAACTCCACATTCACAGACAACTTCAGCGCCAAAGCCGTTTTCAGATAGCCCTCAATACAAAGGCTCTAGCCGTAAATATTGGTGTGAGAGCTAATTCAATCAAGGAAACACTGCATGTTGGTGAAGCGCATATTGAAGAAGAATCAGCCGAGTGGTCTTGTGGGAGAACAACTCCATTTGGCTCACTAACTTCACACACCATCAGGCTTCCAAGCAGCTCTCAAGGAAACTCAGTTTTCACACTCTATTCTTAATGCCCTTTGAGTGCCTAGGACTGAAATGAAGCTTGGTGAGCTTCCCACACAAACCAATGCTCCACATGCAGGTTTCACATGCCACCAACTCCACATTCGCAGACAACTTCAGCGTCAAAGCCGTTTTCAGATAGCCCTCAATACAAAGGCTCTAGGCGCAAATATTGGTGTGAGAGCTAATTCAATCAAGGAAACACTGCATGTTGGTGAAGCGCATATTGAAGAAGAATCAGCCGAGTGGTTCTTGTGGGAGAACAGCTCCATTTGGCTCACTAACTTCACACACCATCAGGCTTCCATGCAGCTCTCAAGGAAACTCAGTTTTCACACTCTAAGCTTAATGCCTTTTGAGTGAATTATCTAGGAATGAACTTGGTAGAGCATCCAACACAAATAAATGCTCCACATGCGTGTTTCACATGCCACCAACTCCACATTCACACACAACTTCAGCGCCAAAGCCGTTTTCAGATAGCCCTCAATGCAAAGGATCTAGGCGCAGATATTGGTGTGAGAGCTAATTCAATCAAGGAAACACTGCCTGTTGGTGAAGCGCATATTGAAGAAGAATCAGCCGAGTGGTTCTTGTGGGAGAACAACTCCATTTGGCTCACTAACTTCACACACCATCAGGCTTCCATGCAACTCTCAAGGAAACTCAGTTTTCACACTCTAGGCTTAATTCCCCTTGAGTGCCTAGGACTGAAATGAAGCTTGGTGAGCTTCCCACACAAACCAATGCTCCACATGCGGGTTTCACATGCCACCAACTCCACATTCACAGACACCTTCAGCGCCAAAGCCGTTTTCAGATAGCCCAAAATGCAAAGGCACTAGGCGCAAATATTGGTGTGAGAGCTAATTCAATCAAGGAAACACTTCATGCTGGTGAAGCGCATATGGAAGAAGAATCAGCCAAGTGGTCTTGTGGGAGAACAACTCCATTTGGCTCACTAACTTCACACACCATCAGGCTTCCAAGCAGCTCTCAAGGAAACTCAGTTTTCACACTCTAGGCTTAATGCCCTTTGAGTGCATTCTGTAGGAATGAACCTGGTAGAGCATCCCACACAAACCAATGCTCCACATGCGGGTTTCACATGCCCACCAACTCCACATTCACACACAACTTCAGCGCCAAAGCCGTTTTCAGATAGCCCTCAATACAAAGGCTCTAGGCGCAAATATTGGTGTGAGAGCTAATTCAATCAAGGAAACACTGCATGTTGGTGAAGCGCATATTGAAGAAGAATCAGCCGAGTGGTTCTTGTGGGAGAACAACTCCATTTGGCTCACTAACTTCACACACCATCAGGCTTCCAAGCAGCTCTCAAGGAAACTCAGTTTTCACACTCTAGGCTTAATGCCCTTTGAGTGCCTAGGACTGAAATGAAGTTTGGTGAGCTTCCCACACAAACCAATGCTCTACAAGCGGGTTTCACATGCCACCAACTCCACATTCACACACAACTTCAGCGCCAAAGCCGTTTTCAGATAGCCCTCAATGCAAAGGCTCTAGGCACAAATATTGGTGTGAGAGGTAATTCAATCAAGGAAACACTGCATGTTGGTGAAGAGCATATTGAAGAAGAATCAGCCGAGTGGTTCTTGTGGGAGAACAACACCATTTGGCTCACTAACTTCACACACCGTCAGGCTTCCAAGCAGCTCTCAAGGAAACTCAGTTTTCACACTCTAAGCTTAATGCCCTTTGAGTGCCTAGGACTGAAATGAAGCTTGGAGAGCTTCCCACACAAACCAATGCTCCACATGCGGGTTTCACATGCCACCAACTCCACATTCACAAACAACTTCAGCGCCAAAGCCGTTTTCAGATAGCCCTCAATACAAAGGCTCTAGGCGCAAATATTGGTGTGAGAGCTAATTCAATCAAGGAAACACTGCATGTTGGTGAAGCGCATATTGAAGAAGAATCAGCCGAGTGGTTCTTGTGGGAGAACAACTCCTTTTGGCTCACTAACTTCACACACCATCAGGCTTCCAAGCAGCTCTCAAGGAAACTCAGTTTTCACACTCTAGGCTTAATGCCTTTTGAGTGCATTATCTCGGAATGAACCTGGTTGAGCATCCAACACAAACCAATGCTCCACATGCGTGTGTCACATGCCACCAACTCCACATTCACAGACAACTTCAGCGCCAAAGCCGTTTTCAGATAGCCCTCAATGCAAAGGCTCTAGGCGCAGATATTGGTGTGAGAGCTAATTCAATCAAGGAAACACTGTCTGTTGGTGAAGCGCATATTGAAGAAGAATCAGCCGAGTGGTTCTTGTGGGAGAACAACTCCATTTGGCTCACTAACTTCACACACCATCATGCTTCCATGCAACTCTCAAGGAAACTCAGTTTTCACACTCTAGGCTTAATGCCCTTTGAGTGCCTAGGACTGAAATGAAGCTTGGTGAGCTTCCCACACAAACCAATGCTCCACATGCGGGTTTCACATGCCACCAACTCCACATTCACAAACAACTTCAGCGCCAAAGCCGTTTTCAGATAGCCCTCAATACAAAGGTTCTAGGCGCAAATATTGGTGTGAGAGCTAATTCAATCAAGGAAACACTGCATGTTGGTGAAGCGCATATTGAAGAAGAATCAGCCGAGTGGTTCTTGTGGGAGAACAACTCCATTTGGCTCACTAACTTCACACACCATCAGGCTTCCAAGCAGCTCTCAAGGAAACTCAGTTTTCACACTCTAGGCTTAATGCCCTTTGAGTGCCTAGGACTGAAATGAAGTTTGGTGAGCTTCCCACACAAACCAATGCTCTACAAGCGGGTTTCACATGCCACCAACTCCACATTCACACACAACTTCAGCGCCAAAGCCGTTTTCAGATAGCCCTCAATGCAAAGGCTCTAGGCGCAAATATTGGTGTGAGAGGTAATTCAATCAAGGAAACACTGCATGTTGCTGAAGGGTATATTGAAGAAGAATCAGCTGAGTAGTTCTTGTGGGAGAACAACTCCATTTCGCTCACTAACTTCACACACCGTCAGGCTTCCAAGCAGCTCTCAAGGAAACTCAGTTTTCACACTCTAAGCTTAATGCCCTTTGAGTGCCTAGGACTGAAATGAAGCTTGGAGAGCTTCCCACACAAACCAATGCTCCACATGCGGGTTTCACATGCCACCAACTCCACATTCGCAGACAATTTCAGCGCCAAAGCCATTTTCAGATAGCCCTCAATACAAAGGCTCTAGGCGCAAATATTGGTGTGATAGCTAATTCAATCAAGGAAACACTGCATGTTGGTGAAGCGCATATTGAAGAAGAATCAGCCAAGTGGTCTTGTGGGAGAACAACTCCATTTGGCTCACTAACTTCACACACCATCAGGCTTCCAAGCAGCTCTCAAGGAAACTCAGTTTTCACACTCTAGGCTTAATGCCCTTTGAGTGCATTCTGTAGGAATGAACCTGGTAGAGCATCCCACACAAACCAATGCTCCACATGCGGGTTTCACATGCCCACCAACTCCACATTCACACACAACTTCAGCGCCAAAGCCGTTTTCAGATAGCCCTCAACGCAAAGGCTCTAGGCGCAAATATTGGTGTGAGAGCTAATTCAATCAAGGAAACACTGCATGTTGGTGAAGCGCATATTCAAGAAGAATCAGCCGAGTGGTTCTTGTGGGAGAACAACTCCATTTGGCTCACTAACTTCACACACCATCAGGCTTCCAAGCAGCTCTCAAGGTAATTCAGTTTTCACACTCTAGGCTTAATGCCTTTTGAGTGAATTATCTAGGAATGAACCTGGTAGAGCATCCAACACAAACCAATGCTCCACATGTGGGTTTCACATGCCACCAACTCCACATTCACAGACACCTTCAGCGCCAAAGCCGTTTTCAGATAGCCTTCAATGCAAAGGCTCTAGGCGCAAATATTGGTGTGAGAGCTAATTCAATCAAGGAAACACTGCATGTTGGTGAAGCGCATATTGAAGAAGAATCAGCCGAGTGGTTCTTGTGGGAGAACAACTCCATTTGGCTCACTAACTTCACACACCATCAGGCTTCCAAGCAGCTCTCAAGGAAACTCAGTTTTCACACTCTAGGCTTAATGCCCTTTGAGTGCCTAGGACTGAAATGAAGTTTGGTGAGCTTCCCACACAAACCAATGCTCTACAAGCGGGTTTCACATGCCACCAACTCCACATTCACACACAACTTCAGCGCCAAAGCCGTTTTCAGATAGCCCTCAATGCAAAGGCTCTAGGCACAAATATTGGTGTGAGAGGTAATTCAATCAAGGAAACACTGCATGTTGGTGAAGAGCATATTGAAGAAGAATCAGCCGAGTGGTTCTTGTGGGAGAACAACACCATTTGGCTCACTAACTTCACACACCGTCAGGCTTCCAAGCAGCTCTCAAGGAAACTCAGTTTTCACACTCTAAGCTTAATGCCCTTTGAGTGCCTAGGACTGAAATGAAGCTTGGTGAGCTTCCCACACAAACCAATGCTCCACATGCGGGTTTCACATGCCACCAACTCCACATTCGCAGACAACTTCAGCGCCAAAGCCGTTTTCAGATAGCCCTCAATACAAAGGCTCTAGGCGCAAATATTGGTGTGAGAGCTAATTCAATCAAGGAAACACTGCATGTTGGTGAAGCGCATATTGAAGAAGAATCAGCCGAGTGGTTCTTGTGGGAGAACAACTCCTTTTGGCTCACTAACTTCACACACCATCAGGCTTCCAAGCAGCTCTCAAGGAAACTCAGTTTTCACACTCTAGGCTTAATGCCTTTTGAGTGCATTATCTCGGAAAGAACCTGGTTGAGCATCCAACACAAACCAATGCTCCACATGCGTGTGTCACATGCCACCAACTCCACATTCACAGACAACTTCAGCGCCAAAGCCGTTTTCAGATAGCCCTCAATGCAAAGGCTCTAGGCGCAGATATTGGTGTGAGAGCTAATTCAATCAAGGAAACACTGCCTGTTGGTGAAGCGCATATTGAAGAAGAATCAGCCGAGTGGTTCTTGTGGGAGAACAACTCCATTTGGCTCACTAACTTCACACACCATGAGGCTTCCATGCAACTCTCAAGGAAACTCAGTTTTCACACTCTAGGCTTAATGCCCTTTGAGTGCCTAGGACTGAAATGAAGCTTGGTGAGCTTCCCACACAAACCAATGCTCCACATGCGGGTTTCACATGCCACCAACTCCACATTCACAAACAACTTCAGCGCCAAAGCCGTTTTCAGATAGCCCTCAATACAAAGGTTCTAGGCGCAAATATTGGTGTGAGAGCTAATTCAATCAAGGAAACACTGCATGTTGGTGAAGCGCATATTGAAGAAGAATCAGCCGAGTGGTTCTTGTGGGAGAACAACACCATTTGGCTCACTAACTTCACACACCGTCAGGCTTCCAAGCAGCTCTCAAGGAAACTCAGTTTTCACACTCTAGGCTTAATGCCTTTTGAGTGCATTATCTCGGAATGAACCTGGTTGAGCTTCCCACACAAACCAATGCTCCACATGCGGGTTTCACATGCCACCAACTCCACATTCACAAACAACTTCAGCGCCAAAGCCGTTTTCAGATAGCCCTCAATACAAAGGTTCTAGGCGCAAATATTGGTGTGAGAGCTAATTCAATCAAGGAAACACTGCATGTTGGTGAAGCGCATATTGAAGAAGAATCAGCCGAGTGGTTCTTGTGGGAGAACAACTCCATTTGGCTCACTAACTTCACACACCATTAGGCTTCCAAGCAGCTCTCAAGGAAACTCAGTTTTCACACTCTAGGCTTAATGCCCTTTAAGTGCCTAGGACTGAAATGAAGTTTGGTGAGCTTCCCACACAAACCAATGCTCTACAAGCGGGTTTCACATGCCACCAACTCCACATTCACACACAACTTCAGCGCCAAAGCCGTTTTCAGATAGCCCTCAATGCAAAGGCTCTAGGCACAAATATTGGTGTGAGAGGTAATTCAATCAAGGAAACACTGCATCTTGCTGAAGGGCATATTGAAGAAGAATCAGCTGAGTAGTTCATGTGGGAGAACAACTCCATTTGGCTCACTAACTTCACACACCGTCAGGCTTCCAAGCAGCTCTCAAGGAAACTCAGTTTTCACACTCTAAGCTTTATGCCCTTTGAGTGCCTAGGACTGAAATGAAGCTTGGAGAGCTTCCCACACAAACCAATGCTCCACATGCGGGTTTCACATGCCACCAACTCCACATTCGCAGACAATTTCAGCGCCAAAGCCGTTTTCAGATAGCCCTCAATACAAAGGCTCTAGGCGCAAATATTGGTGTGATAGCTAATTCAATCAAGGAAACACTGCATGCTGGTGAAGCGCATATTGAAGAAGAATCAGCCGAGTGGTTCTTGTGGGAGAACAACTCCTTTTGGCTCACTAACTTCACACACCATCAGGCTTCCAAGCAGCTCTCAAGGAAACTCAGTTTTCACACTCTAGGCTTAATGCCTTTTGAGTGAATTATCTAGGAATGAACATGGTTGAGCATCCAACACAAACCAATGCTCCACATGCGTGTTTCACATGCCACCAACTCCACATTCACAGACAACTTCAGCGCCAAAGCCGTTTTCAGATAGCCCTCAATGCAAAGGCTCTAGGCACAAATATTGGTGTGAGAGGTAATTCAATCAAGGAAACACTGCCTGTTGCTGAAGGGCATATTGAAGCAGAATCAGCCGAGTGGTTCTTGTGGGAGAACAACTCCATTTGGCTCACTAACTTCACACACCATCAGGCTTCCATGCAACTCTCAAGGAAACTCAGTTTTCACACTCTAGGCTTAATGCCCTTTGAGTGCCTAGGACTGAAATGAAGCTTGGTGAGCTTCCCACACAAACCAATGCTCCACATGCGGGTTTCACATGCCACCAACTCCACATTCACAGACAACTTCAGCGCCAAAGCCGTTTTCAGATAGCCCTCAATACAAAGGTTCTAGGCGCAAATATTGGTGTGATAGCTAATTCAATCAAGGAAACACTGCATGTTGGTGAAGCGCATATTGAAGAAGAATCAGCCGAGTGGTTCTTGTGGGAGAACAACTCCATTTGGCTCACTAACTTCACACACCATCAGGCTTCCAAGCAACTCTCAAGGAAACTTAGTTTTCGCACTCTAGGCTTAATGCCCTTTGAGTGCATTATGTAGGAATGAACCTGGTAGAGCATCCCACAAAAACCAATGCTCCACATGGGGGTTTCACATGCCACCAACTCCACATTCACACACAACTTCAGCGCCAAAGCCATTTTCAGATAGCCCTCAATGCAAAGGCTCTAGGCGCAAATATTGGTGTGAGAGCTAATTCAATCAAGGAAACACTGTATGTTGGTGAAGCGCATATGGAAGAAGAATCAGCCGAGTGGTTCTTGTGGAGAACAACTCCATTTGGCTCACTAACTTCACACACCATCAGGCTTCCAAGCAGCTATCACGGAAACTCAGTTTTCACACTCTAGGCTTAATGCCCTTTGAGTGCCGAGGACTGAAATGAAGCTTGGAGAGCTTCCCACACAAACCAATGCTCCACATGCGGCTTTCATATGCCACCAATTCCACATTCACAGACAACTTCAGCGCCAAAGCCATTTTCAGATAGCCCACAATACAAAGGCTCTATGCGCAAATATTGGTGTGAGAGCTAATTCAATCAAGGAAACACTTCATGTTGGTGAAGCGCATATGGAAGAAGAATCAGCCAAGTGGTCTTGTGGGAGAACAACTCCATTTGGCTCACTAACTTCACACACTATCAGGCTTCCAAGCAGCTCTCAAGGAAACTCAGTTTTCACACTCTAGGCTTAATGCCCTTTGAGTGCCTAGGACTGAAATGAAGCTTGGTGAGCTTCCCACACAAACCAATGCTCCACATGCGGGTTTCACATGCCACCAACTCCACATTCACAGACAACTTCAGCGCCAAAGCCGTTTTCAGATAGCCCTCAATGCAAAGGCTCTAGGCGCAGATATTGGTGTGAGAGCTAATTCAATCAAGGAAACACTGCCTGTTGGTGAAGCGCAGGTTGAAGAAGAATCAGCCGAGTGGTTCTTGTGGGAGAACAACTCCATTTGGCTCACTAACTTCACACACCATCAGGCTTCCATGCAACTCTCAAGGAAACTCAGTTTTCACACTCCAGGCTTAATGACCTTTGAGTGCTGAGGACTGAAATGAAGCTTGGTGAGCTTCCCACACAAACCAATGCTGCACATGCGGGTTTCATATGCCACCAATTCCACATTCACAGACAACTTCAGCGCCAAAGCCATTTTCAGATAGCCCACAATACAAAGGCTCTATGTGCAAATATTGGTGTGAGAGCTAATTCAATCAAGGAAACACTTCATGTTGGTGAAGCGCATATGGAAGAAGAATCAGCCAAGTGGTCTTGTGGGAGAACAACTCCATTTGGCTCACTAACTTCACACACCATCAGGCTTCCAAGCAGCTCTCAAGGAAACTGAGTTTTCACACTCTAGGCTTAATGCCCTTTGAGTGCCTAGGACTGAAATGAAGCTGGTAGAGCTTCCCACACAAACCAATGCTCTACAAGCGGGTTTCACATGCCACCAACTCCACATTCACAGACAACTTCAGCGCCAAAGCCGTTTTCAGATAGCCCTCAATGCAAAGGCTCTAGGCGCAAATATTGGTGTGAGAGCTAATTCATTCAAGGAAACACTGCATGCTGGTGAAGCGCATATTGAAGAAGAATCAGCCGAGTGGTTCTTGTGGGAGAACAACTCCATTTGGCTCACTAACTTCACACACCATCAGGCTTCCAAGCAGCTCTCAAGGAAACTCAGTTTTCACACTCTAGGCTTAATGCCTTTTGAGTGAATTATCTAGGAATGAACCTGGTAGAGCATCCCACACAAACCAATGCTCCACATGCGTGTTTCACATGCCACCAACTCCACATTCACAGACAACTTCAGCGCCAAAGCCGTTTTCAGATAGCCCTCAATGCAAAAGTCTCTAGGCGCTGATATTGGTGTGAGAGCTAATTCAATCAAGGAAACACTGCATGTTGGTGAAGCGCATATGGAAGAAGAATCAGCCGAGTGGTTCTTGTGGGAGAACAACTCCATTTGGCTCACTAACTTCACACACCATCAGGCTTCCAAGCAGCTCTCAACGAAACTCAGTTTTCACACTCTAGGCTTAATGACCATTGAGTGCATTATGTAGGAATGAACCTGGTAGAGCATCCCACACAAACCAATGCTCCACATGCGGGTTTCACATGCCACCAACTCCACATTCACAGACAACTTCAGCGCCAAAGCCGTTTTCAGATAGCCCTCAATACAAAGGCTCTAGGCACAAATATTGGTGTGATAGCTAATTCAATCAAGGAAACAGTGCATGTTGTTGAAGCGCATATTGAAGAAGAATCAGCCGAGTGGTCTTGTGGGAGAACAACTCCATTTGGCTCACTAACTTCACACACCATCAGGCTTCCAAGCAGCTCTCAAGGAAACTCAGTTTTCACACTCTATTCTTAATGCCCTTTGAGTGCCGAGGACTGAAATTAACCTTGGTGAGCTGCCCACACAAACCAATGCTCCACATGCGGGTTTCACATGCCACCAACTCCACATTCACAGACAACTTCAGCGCCAAAGCCGTTTTCAGATAGCCCACAATACAAAGGCTCTAGGCGCAAATATTGGTGTGAGACCTAATTCAATCAAGGATACACTGCATGTTGGTGAAGCGCATATGGAAGAAGAATCAGCCAAGTGGTCTTGTGGGAGAACAACTCCATTTGGCTCACTAACTTCACACACTATCAGGCTTCCAAGCAGCTCTCAAGGAAACTCAGTTTTCACACTCTAGGCTTAATGCCCTTTGAGTGCCTAGGACTGAAATGAAGCTTGGTGAGCTTCCCACACAAACCAATGCTCCACATGCGGGTTTCACATGCCACCAACTCCACATTCACAGACAACTTCAGCGCCAAAGCCGTTTTCAGATAGCCCTCAATGCAAAGGCTCTAGGCGCAAATATTGGTGTGAGAGCTAATTCAATCATGGAAACACTTCATGCTGGTGAAGCGCATATGGAAGAAGAATCAGCCGAGTGGTCTTGTGGGAGAACAACTCCATTTGGCTCACTAACTTCACACACCATCAGGCTTCCAAGCAGCTCTCAAGGAAACTCAGTTTTCACACTCTAGGCTTAATGCCCTTTGAGTGCATTATGTAGGAATGAACCTGGTAGAGCATCCCACACAAACCAATGCTCCACATGCGGGTTACACATGCCACCAACTCCACATTCACACACAACTTCAGCGCCATAGCCGTTTTCAGATAGCCCTCAACGCAAAGGCTCTAGGCGCAAATATTGGTGTGAGAGCTAATTCAATCAAGGAAACACTGCATGTTGGTGAAGCGCATATTGAAGAAGAATCAGCCGAGTGGTTGTTGTGGGAGAACAACTCCATTTGGCTCACTAACTTCACACACCATCAGGCTTCCAAGCAGCTCTCAAGGATACTCAGTTTTCACACTGTAGGCTTAATGCCCTTTGAGTGCCTAGGACTGAAATGAAGTTTGGTGAGCTTCCCACACAAACCAATGCTCTACAAGCGGGTTTCACATGCCACCAACTCCACATTCACACACAACTTCAGCGCCAAAGCCGTTTTCAGATAGCCCTCAATGCAAAGGCTCTAGGCACAAATATTGGTGTGAGAGGTAATTCAATCAAGGAAACACTGCATGTTGCTGAAGGGCATATTGAAGAAGAATCAGCTGAGTGGTTCTTGTGGGAGAAAAACTCCATTTGGCTCACTAACTTCACACACCGTCAGGCTTCCAAGCAGCTCTCAAGGAAACTCAGTTTTCACACTCTAAGCTTAATGCCCTTTGAGTGCCTAGGACTGAAATGAAGCTTGAAGAGCTTCCCACACAAACCAATGCTCCACATGCGGGTTTCACATGCCACCAACTCCACATTCGCAGACAATTTCAGCGCCAAAGCCATTTTCAGATAGCCTTCAATACAAAGGCTCTAGGCGCAAATATTGGTGTGAGAGCTAATTCAATCAAGGAAACACTGCATGTTGGTGAAGCGCATATTGAAGAAGAATCAGCCGAGTGGTTCTTGTGGGAGAACAACTCCTTTTGGCTCACTAACTTCACACACCATCAGGATTCCTTGCAGCTCTCAAGGAAACTCAGTTTTCACACTCTAGGCTTAATGCCTTTTGAGTGAATTATCTAGGAATGAACCTGGTTGAGCATCCAACACAAACCAATGCTCCACATGCGTGTTTCACATGCCACCAACTCCACATTCACAGACAACTTCAGCGCCAAAGCCGTTTTCAGATAGCCCTCAATGCAAAGGCTCTAGGCGCAGATATTGGTGTGATAGCTAATTCAATCAAGGAAACACTGCATGTTGGTGAAGCGCAGATTGAAGAAGAATCAGCCGAGTGGTTCTTGTGGGAGAACAACTCCATTTGGCTCACTAACTTCACACACCATCAGGCTTCCATGCAACTCTCAAGGAAACTCAGTTTTCACACTCCAGGCTTAATGCCCTTTGAGTGCCTAGGACTGAAATGAAGCTTGGTGAGCTTCCCACACAAACCAATGCTCCACATGCGTGTTTCACATGCCACCAATTCCACATTCACAGACAACTTCAGCGCCAAAGCCGTTTTCAGATAGCCCTCAATGCAAAGGCTGTAGGGGCAAATATTGGTGTGATAGCTAATTCAATCAAGGAAACACTGCATGTTGGTGAAGCGCATATGGAAGAATAATCAGCCAAGTGGTCTTGTGGGAGAACAACTCCATTTGGCTCACTAACTTCACACACCATCAGGCTTCCAAGCAGCTCTCAAGGAAACTCAGTTTTCACACTCTATTCTTAATGCCCTTTGAGTGCCGAGGACTGAAATTAACCTTGGTGAGCTGCCCACACAAACCAATGCTCCACATGCGGGTTTCACATGCCACCAACTCCACATTCACAGACAACTTCAGCGCCAAAGCCGTTTTCAGATAGCCCACAATACAAAGGCTCTAGGCGCAAATATTTGTGTGAGACCTAATTCAATCAAGGATACACTGCATGTTGGTGAAGCGCATATGGAAGAAGAATCAGCCAAGTGGTCTTGTGGGAGAACAACTCCATTTGGCTCACTAACTTCACACACTATCAGGCTTCCAAGCAGCTCTCAAGGAAACTCAGTTTTCACACTCTAGGCTTAATGCCCTTTGAGTGCCTAGGACTGAAATGAAGCTTGGTGAGCTTCCCACACAAACCAATGCTCCACATGCGGGTTTCACATGCCACCAACTCCACATTCACAGACAACTTCAGCGCCAAAGCCGTTTTCAGATAGCCCTCAATGCAAAGGCTCTAGGCGCAAATATTGGTGTGAGAGCTAATTCAATCAAGGAAACACTTCATGCTGGTGAAGCGCATATGGAAGAAGAATCAGCCGAGTGGTCTTGTGGGAGAACAACTCCATTTGGCTCACTAACTTCACACACCATCAGGCTTCCAAGCAGCTCTCAAGGAAACTCAGTTTTCACACTCTAGGCTTAATGCCCTTTGAGTGCATTATGTAGGAATGAACCTGGTAGAGCATCCCACACAAACCAATGCTCCACATGCGGGTTACACATGCCACCAACTCCACATTCACACACAACTTCAGCGCCATAGCCGTTTTCAGATAGCCCTCAACGCAAAGGCTCTAGGCGCAAATATTGGTGTGAGAGCTAATTCAATCAAGGAAACACTGCATGTTGGTGAAGCGCATATTGAAGAAGAATCAGCCGAGTGGTTGTTGTGGGAGAACAACTCCATTTGGCTCACTAACTTCACACACCATCAGGCTTCCAAGCAGCTCTCAAGGATACTCAGTTTTCACACTGTAGGCTTAATGCCCTTTGAGTGCCTAGGACTGAAATGAAGTTTGGTGAGCTTCCCACACAAACCAATGCTCTACAAGCGGGTTTCACATGCCACCAACTCCACATTCACACACAACTTCAGCGCCAAAGCCGTTTTCAGATAGCCCTCAATGCAAAGGCTCTAGGCACAAATATTGGTGTGAGAGGTAATTCAATCAAGGAAACACTGCATGTTGCTGAAGGGCATATTGAAGAAGAATCAGCTGAGTGGTTCTTGTGGGAGAAAAACTCCATTTGGCTCACTAACTTCACACACCGTCAGGCTTCCAAGCAGCTCTCAAGGAAACTCAGTTTTCACACTCTAAGCTTAATGCCCTTTGAGTGCCTAGGACTGAAATGAAGCTTGAAGAGCTTCCCACACAAACCAATGCTCCACATGCGGGTTTCACATGCCACCAACTCCACATTCGCAGACAATTTCAGCGCCAAAGCCATTTTCAGATAGCCTTCAATACAAAGGCTCTAGGCGCAAATATTGGTGTGAGAGCTAATTCAATCAAGGAAACACTGCATGTTGGTGAAGCGCATATTGAAGAAGAATCAGCCGAGTGGTTCTTGTGGGAGAACAACTCCTTTTGGCTCACTAACCTCACACACCATCAGGATTCCTTGCAGCTCTCAAGGAAACTCAGTTTTCACACTCTAGGCTTAATGCCTTTTGAGTGAATTATCTAGGAATGAACCTGGTTGAGCATCCAACACAAACCAATGCTCCACATGCGTGTTTCACATGCCACCAACTCCACATTCACAGACAACTTCAGCGCCAAAGCCGTTTTCAGATAGCCCTCAATGCAAAGGCTCTAGGCGCAGATATTGGTGTGATAGCTAATTCAATCAAGGAAACACTGCATGTTGGTGAAGCGCAGATTGAAGAAGAATCAGCCGAGTGGTTCTTGTGGGAGAACAACTCCATTTGGCTCACTAACTTCACACACCATCAGGCTTCCATGCAACTCTCAAGGAAACTCAGTTTTCACACTCCAGGCTTAATGCCCTTTGAGTGCCTAGGACTGAAATGAAGCTTGGTGAGCTTCCCACACAAACCAATGCTCCACATGCGTGTTTCACATGCCACCAATTCCACATTCACAGACAACTTCAGCGCCAAAGCCGTTTTCAGATAGCCCTCAATGCAAAGGCTGTAGGGGCAAATATTGGTGTGATAGCTAATTCAATCAAGGAAACACTGCATGTTGGTGAAGCGCATATGGAAGAATAATCAGCCAAGTGGTCTTGTGGGAGAACAACTCCATTTGGCTCACTAACTTCACACACCATCAGGCTTCCAAGCAGCTCTCAAGGAAACTCAGTTTTCACACTCTAGGCTTAATGCCCTTTGAGTGAATTATCTAGGAATGAACCTGGTAGAGCATCACACACAAACCCATGCTCCACATGCGGGTTTCACATGCCACCAACTCCACATTCACAGACAACTTCAGCGCCAAAGCCGTTTTCAGATAGCCCAAAATGCAAAGGCTCTAGACGCAAATATTGGTGTGAGAGCTAATTCAATCAAGGAAACACCTCATGCTGGTGAAGCGCATATGGAAGAAGAATCAGCCGAGTGGTCTTGTGGGAGAACAACTCCATTTGGCTCACTAACTTCACACACCATCAGGCTTCCAAGCAGCTCTCAAGGAAACTCAGTTTTCACACTCTAGGCTTAATGCCCTTTGAGTGCATTATGTAGGAATGAACCTGGTAGAGCATCCCACACAAACCAATGCTCCACATGCATGTTTCACATGCCACCAACTCCACATTCACAGACAACTTCAGCGCCAAAGCCGTTTTCATGTAGCCCTCAATGCAAAGGCTCTAGGCGCAGATATTGGTGTGAGAGCTAATTCAATCAAGGAAACACTGCATGTTGGTGAAGCGCATATTGAAGAAGAATCAGCCGAGTGGTTCTTGTGGGAGAACAACTCCATTTGGCTCACTAACTTCACACACCATCAGGCTTCCATGCAACTCTCAAGGAAACTCAGTTTTCACACTCCAGGCTTAATGCCCTTTGAGTGCCTAGGACTGAAATGAAGCTTGGTGAGCTTCCCACACAAACCAATGCTGCACATGCGGGTTTCATATGCCACCAATTCCACATTCACAGACAACTTCAGCGCCAAAGCCGTTTTCAGATAGCCCTCAATGCAAAGGCTGTAGGAGCAAATATTGGTGTGATAGCTAATTCAATCAAGGAAACACTGCATGTTGGTGAAGCGCATATGGAAGAATAATCAGCCAAGTGGTCTTGTGGGAGAACAACTCCATTTGGCTCACTAACTTCACACACCATCAGGCTTCCAAGCAGCTCTCAAGGAAACTCAGTTTTCACACTCTAGGCTTAATGCCCTTTGAGTGCCTAGGACTGAAATGAAGCTTGGTGAGCTTCCCACTCAAACCAATGCTCCACATGCGGGTTTCACATGCCACCAACTCCACATTCACAGACAACTTCAGCGCCAAAGCCGTTTTCAGATAGCCCAAAATGCAAAGGCTCTAGACGCAAATATTGGTGTGAGAGCTAATTCAATCAAGGAAACACTTCATGCTGGTGAAGCGCATATGGAAGAAGAATCAGCCGAGTGGTCTTGTGGGAGAACAACTCCATTTGGCTCACTAACTTCACACACCATCAGGCTTCCAAGCAGCTCTCAAGGAAACTCAGTTTTCACACTCTAGGCTTAATGCCCTTTGAGTGCATTATGTAGGAATGAACCTGGTAGAGCATCCCACACAAACCAATGCTCCATTTGGCTAACTTCACACACCATCAGGCTTCCATGCAACTCTCAAGGAAACTCAGTTTTCGCACTCTAGGCTTAATGCCCTTTGAGTGCATTCTGTAGGAATGAACCTGGTAGAGCATCCCACAAAAACCAATGCTCCACATGCGGGTTTCACATGCCACCAACTCCACATTCATAGACAACTTCAGCGCCAAAGCCGTTTTCAGATAGCCCTCAATGCAAAGGCTCTATGCGCAAATATTGGTGTGAGAGCTAATTCAATCAAGGAAACACTGTATGTTGGTGAAGCGCATATGGAAGAAGAATCAGCCGAGTGGTTCTTGTGGGAGAACAACTCCATTTGGCTCACTAACTTCTCACAACATCAGGCTTCCAAGCAACTATCAAGGAAACTCAGTTTTCACACTCTAGGCTTAATGCCCTTTGAGTGCCTAGGACTGAAATGAAGCTGGTAGAGCTTCCCACACAAACCAATGCTCTACAAGCGGGTTTCACATGCCACCAACTCCACATTCACAGACAACTTCAGCGCCAAAGCCGTTTTCAGATAGCCCTCAATACAAAGGCTCTAGGCGCAAATATTGGTGTGAGAGCTAATTCATTCAAGGAAACACAGCATGCTGGTGAAGCGCATATTGAAGAAGAATCAGCCAAGTGGTTCTTGTGGGAGAACAACTCCATTTGGCTCACTAACTTTACACACCATCAGGCTTCCAAGCAGCTCTCAAGGAAACTCAGTTTTCACACTCTAGGCTTAATGCCCTTTGAGTGCCTAGGACTGAAATGAAGCTTGGTGAGCTCCCCAAACAAACCAATGCTCCACACGCGGGTTTCACATGCCACCAACTCCACATTCACAGAAAACTTCCTAGCCAAAGCCATTTTCAGATAGCCCTCAATGCAAAGGCTCTAGGCGCAGATATTTGTGTGAGAGCTAATTCAATCAAGGAAACACTGCATGTTGGTGAAGCGCATATTGAAGAAGAATCAGCCGAGTGGTTCTTGTGGGAGAACAACTCCATTTGGCTCAATAACTTCACACACCATTAGGGTTCCAAGCAGCTCTCAACGAAACTCAGTTTTCACATTCTAGGCTTAATGCCTTTTGAGTGCATTATCTAAGAATGAACCTGGTAGAGCATCCCACACAAACCAATGCTCCACACGCGGGTTTCACATGCCACCAACTCCACATTCACAGACAACTTCAGCGCCAAAGCCGTTTTCAGATAGCCATCAATGCAAAAGCTCTAGGCACAAATATTGGTGTGAGAGCTAATTCAATCAAGGAAACACTGCATGTTGGTGAAGCGCATATTGAAGAAGAATCAGCCGAGTGGTTCTTGTGGGAGAACAACTCCATTTGGCTCACTAACTTCACACACCATCACGCTCATGCAGCTCTCAACGAAACTCAGTTTTCACACTCTAGGCTTAATGCCCTTTGAGTGCCTAGGACTGAAATGAAGCTTGCTGAGCTCCCCACACAAACCAATGCTCCACATGCGGGTTTCACATGCCACCAACTCCACATTCACCTACAACTTCAGCGCCAAAGCCGTTTTCAGATAGCCCTCAATACAAAGGCTCTAGGCGCAAATATTGGTGTGAGAGCTAATTCAATCAAGAAAACACTGCATGTTGGTCAAGCGCATATTGAAGAAGAATCAGCCGAGTGGTTCTTGTGGGAGAACAACTCCATTTGGCTCACTAACTTCACACACCATCAGGGTTCCAAGCAGCTCTCAACGAAACTCAGTTTTCACATTCTAGGCTTAATGCCTTTTGAGTGCATTATCTAAGAATGAACCTGGTAGAGCATCCCACACAAACCAATGCTCCACATACGGGTCTCATATGCCACCAACTCCACATTCACAGACAACTTCAGCGCCAAAGCCGTTTTCAGATAGCCCTCAATGCAAAGGCTCTAGGCGCAAATATTGGTGTGAGAGCTAATTCAATCAAGGAAACACTGCATGTTGGTGAAGCGCGTATTGAAGAAGAATCAGCCGAGTGGTTCTTGTGGGAGAACAACTCCATTTGGCTCACTAACTTCACACACCATCAGGCTTCCAAGCAGCTCTCAAGGAAACTCAGTTTTCACACTCTAGGCTTAATGAACTTTGAGTGCATTATGTAGCAAAGAACCTGGTAGAACCTCTTAACAGGAGGTCATGTGCGTGGAGCAGGGGGACACTCCAGAGTGGAGCAGGTGGTAAGGAGGAAGCTTGGATCCCAACCATGAAGACTCCCAGACCTTCACCACAAACTATTAATACGAGCAACAAGGACTACATCCCAACTGCCAAGGAGGCCACAGGGATTTGGATGCCCTCTGAGGTCGAGTACTCTGAGGTCACCCACCCCCATCCGGAGCTTCCACAGGGGATGGAAGAAGTCCAAACCCTACCGTGCAGAAACCAACGTCATCGGAAAGACAACCAGAAGCCCTGAGTGGTCTGCAGAAACAGAAGAACAATAAACGTCCTTCGGGACCAGGGAGGAGAGCTTTCTCTGGTCTGAGCCTGGCTCCACCTCTGGACCCCCCCTCCCTCGCAATGACCATCGGGATCGCTTCGAAAACCCATCACAGCAAACAATCATACAAACTAAAAAAAAAAAAAAAAAAAAACTAAAATAAATAAATAACAGAAAGTAGAACTTGAAATCTGACAGGAAAGAGCTGGCATGGATTGGCTCATGCCTCGCTGGGTGGGTCACAAAGATTAGTTACTCCTCACCATGGTGTTGAGGATTTTCCTGCACACCCCCCCACAAAAAAAAAAATGTTCTGCACCTAAAATGTTGACATATATCTTGTTAGAGTTACAAGCCAGTCCAGATTATCCTAAAATCTGCCAAGATCAGCAAAATTTTACTTCAGTACAACAACTGGCTAAATACTAAGATGAAATGGACACGAAACAGCTGAATGGTGCCTTATGGCCATTTTAAGGTATAGAGCAGCCGGTCCTGTATATGAACTAAAATTGAAATGTCAATGAGCTAATCATAGGTTGTGGCTAGGACTTGTTTTCCTTTTTTTTTTTTCTTTTTAACATACTGGTTACTCAAAACCATCTCAATTCCATAACATTGCAAATTGATGTTGATGTTATATTGGGACTCTTAATTGACTGTGATGATATTCTGCCAGCTCAAACTTCAGACCAGAAAAGGTCTCCCCAAGAAAATGTTGAACCAATCTGGACAATAAGTAGCTGGACTCTATGCTTGGTATATGTTTGCAATGAAAGAATCTTGATTGAATTTGAACTGTAATACTGCATCAAGGTGAAGGAATCCACCGGGGGGAGGGGAGGGGGAGGGAGGGGGGGATTCCCAGAGCCTATGAAACTGTCACATAACGCAAAATAATTAACAATAAAAAATAAAAAAAAAGAACCTGGTAGAGCATCCCACACAAACCAATGCTCCACATGCGGGTTTCACATGCCACCAACTCCACATTCACAGACAACTTCAGCGCCAAAGCCGTTTTCAGATAGCCCTCAATACAATGGCTCTAGGCGCAAATATTGGTGTGAGAGCTAATTCAATCAAGGAAACACTGCATGTTGGTGAAGCGCATATTGAAGAAGAATCAGCCTAGTGGTTCTTGTGGGAGAACAACTCCATTTGGCTCACTAACTTCACACACCATCACGCTCATGCAGCTCTCAACGAAACTCAGTTTTCACACTCTAGGCTTAATGCCCTTTGAGTGCATTATGTAGGAATGAACCTGGTAGAGCATCCCACACAAACCAATGCTCCACATGCGGGTTTCACATGCCACCAACTCCACATTCACAGAAAACTTCCTAGCCAAAGCCCTTTTCAGATAGCCCTCAATGCAAAGGCTCTAGGCGCAGATATTGGTGTGAGAGCTAATTCAATCAAGGAAACACTGCATGTTGGTGAAGCGCATTTTGAAGAAGAATCAGCCGAGTCTTTCTTGTGGGAGAACAACTCCATTTGGCTCACTAACTTCACACACCATCAGGGTTCCAAGCAGCTCTCAAGGAAACTCAGTTTTCACACTCTAGGCTTAATGCCTTTTGAGTGCATTATCTAAGAATAAACCTGGTAGAGCATCGCACACAAACCAATGCTCCACATACGGGTCTCATATGCCACCAACTCCACATTCACAGACAACTTCAGTGCCAAAGCCGTTTTCAGATAGCCCTCAATGCAAAGGCTCTAGGCGCAAATATTGGTGTGAGAGCTAATTCAATCAAGGAAACACTGCATGTTGGTGAAGCGCGTATTGAAGAAGAATCAGCCGAGTGGTTCTTGTGGGAGAACAACTCCATTTGGCTCACTAACTTCACACACCATCAGGCTTCCAAGCAGCTCTCAAGGAAACTCAGTTTTCACACTCTAGGCTTAATGAACTTTGAGTGCATTATGTAGCAAAGAACCTGGTAGAACCTCTTAACAGGAGGTCATGTGCGTGGAGCAGGGGGACACTCCAGAGTGGAGCAGGTGGTAAGGAGGAAGCTTGGATCCCAACCATGAAGACTCCCAGACCTTCACCACAAACTATTAATACGAGCAACAAGGACTACATCCCAACTGCCAAGGAGGCCACAGGGATTTGGATGCCCTCTGAGGTCGAGTACTCTGAGGTCACCCACCCCCATCCGGAGCTTCCACAGGGGATGGAAGAAGTCCAAACCCTACCGTGCAGAAACCAACGTCATCGGAAAGACAACCAGAAGCCCTGAGTGGTCTGCAGAAACAGAAGAACAATAAACGTCCTTCGGGACCAGGGAGGAGAGCTTTCTCTGGTCTGAGCCTGGCTCCACCTCTGGACCCCCCCTCCCTCGCAATGACCATCGGGATCGCTTCGAAAACCCATCACAGCAAACAATCATACAAACTAAAAAAAAAAAAAAAAAAAAAAAACAAAAAACTAAAATAAATAAATAACAGAAAGTAGAACTTGAAATCTGACAGGAAAGAGCTGGCATGGATTGGCTCATGCCTCGCTGGGTGGGTCACAAAGATTAGTTACTCCTCACCATGGTGTTGAGGATTTTCCTGCACACCCCCCCCCCCAAAAAAAATGTTCTGCACCTAAAATGTTGACATATATCTTGTTAGAGTTACAAGCCAGTCCAGATTATCCTAAAATCTGCCAAGATCAGCAAAATTTTACTTCAGTACAACAACTGGCTAAATACTAAGATGAAATGGACACGAAACAGCTGAATGGTGCCTTATGGCCATTTTAAGGTATAGAGCAACCGGTCCTGTATATGAACTAAAATTGAAATGTCAATGAGCTAATCATAGGTTGTGGCTAGGACTTGTTTTCCTTTTTTTTTTTTCTTTTTAACATACTGGTTACTCAAAACCATCTCAATTCCATAACATTGCAAATTGATGTTGATGTTATATTGGGACTCTTAATTGACTGTGATGATATTCTGCCAGCTCAAACTTCAGACCAGAAAAGGTCTCCCCAAGAAAATGTTGAACCAATCTGGACAATAAGTAGCTGGACTCTATGCTTGGTATATGTTTGCAATGAAAGAATCTTGATTGAATTTGAACTGTAATACTGCATCAAGGTGAAGGAATCCACCGGGGGGAGGGGAGGGGGAGGGAGGGGGGGATTCCCAGAGCCTATGAACCTGTCACATAATGCAAAATAATTAACAATAAAAAATAAAAAAAAAAGAACCTGGTAGAGCATCCCACACAAACCAATGCTCCACATGCGGGTTTCACATGCCACCAACTCCACATTCACAGACAACTTCAGCGCCAAAGCCGTTTTCAGATAGCTCTCAATACAATGGCTCTAGGCGCAAATATTGGTGTGAGAGCTAATTCAATCAAGGAAACACTGCATGTTGGTGAAGCGCATATTGAAGAACAATCAGCCGAGTGGTTCTTGTGGGAGAACAACTCCATTTGGCTCACTAACTTCACACACCATCAGGCTTCCAAGCAGCTCTCAAGGAAACTCAGTTTTCACACTCTAGGCTTAATGCCCTTTGAGTGCCTAGGACTGAAATGAAGCTTGGTGAGCTTCCCACACAAACCAATGCTCCACATGCGGGTTTCACATGCCACCAACTCCACATTCACAGACAACTTCCTAGCCAAAGCTGTTTTCAGATAGCCCTTAATGCAAAGGCTCTAGGCGCAAATATTGGTGTGAGAGCTAATTCAATCAAGGAAACACTGCATGTTGGTGAAGCGCATATTGAAGAAGAATCAGCCGAGTGGTTCTTGTGGGAGAACAACTCCATTTGGCTCACTAACTTCACACACCATCAGGCTTCCAAGCAGCTCTCAAGGAAACTCAGTTTTCACACTCTAGGCTTAATGAACTTTGAGTGCATTATGTAGCAAAGAACCTGGTAGAACCTCTTAACAGGAGGTCATGTGCGTGGAGCAGGGGGACACTCCAGAGTGGAGCAGGTGGTAAGGAGGAAGCTTGGATCCCAACCATGAAGACTCCCAGACCTTCACCACAAACTATTAATACGAGCAACAAGGACTACATCCCAACTGCCAAGGAGGCCACAGGGATTTGGATGCCCTCTGAGGTCGAGTACTCTGAGGTCACCCACCCCCCATCCGGAGCTTCCACAGGGGATGGAAGAAGTCCAAACCCTACCGTGCAGAAACCAACGTCATCGGAAAGACAACCAGAAGCCCTGAGTGGTCTGCAGAAACAGAAGAACAATAAACGTCCTTCGGGACCAGGGAGGAGAGCTTTCTCTGGTCTGAGCCTGGCTCCACCTCTGGACCCCCCCTCCCTCGCAATGACCATTGGGATCGCTTCGAAAACCCATCACAGCAAACAATCATACAAACAAAAAAAAAAAAAAAAAAAAAAAAAAACTAAAATAAATAAATAACAGAAAGTAGAACTTGAAATCTGACAGGAAAGAGCTGGCATGGATTGGCTCATGCCTCGCTGGGTGGGTCACAAAGATTAGTTACTCCTCACCATGGTGTTGAGGATTTTCCTGCACACCCCCCCCCCAAAAAAAAATGTTCTGCACCTAAAATGTTGACATATATCTTGTTAGAGTTACAAGCCAGTCTAGATTATCCTAAAATCTGCCAAGATCAGCAAAATTTTACTTCAGTACAACAACTGGCTAAATACTAAGATGAAATGGACACGAAACAGCTGAATGGTGCCTTATGGCCATTTTAAGGTATAGAGCAGCCGGTCCTGTATATGAACTAAAATTGAAATGTCAATGAGCTAATCATAGGTTGTGGCTAGGACATGTTTTCCTTTTTTTTTTTTTTTCTTTTTAACATACTGGTTACTCAAAACCATGTCAATTCCATAACATTGCAAATTGCTGTTGATGCTATATTGGGACTCTTAATTGACTGTGATGATATTCTGCCAGCTCAAACTTCAGACCAGAAAAGGTCTCCCCAAGAAAATGTTGAACCAATCTGGACAATAAGTAGCTGGACTCTATGCTTGGTATATGTTTGCAATGAAAGAATCTTGATTGAATTTGAACTGTAATACTGCATCAAGGTGAAGGAATCCACCGGGGGGAGGGGAGGGGGAGGGAGGGGGGGATTCCCAGAGCCTATGAAACTGTCACATAATGCAAAATAATTAACAATAAAAAATAAAAAAAAAAGAACCTGGTAGAGCATCCCACACAAACCAATGCTCCACATGCGGGTTTCACATGCCACCAACTCCACATTCACAGACCACTTCAGCGCCAAAGCCATTTTCAGATAGCCCTCAATACAAAGGCTCTAGGCGCAAATATTGGTGTGAGAGCTAATTCAATCAAGGAAACACTGCATGTTGGTGAAGCGCATATTGAAGAAGAATCAGCCGAGTGGTTCTTGTGGGTGAACAACTCCATTTGGCTCACTAACTTCACACACCATCAGGCTTCCATGCAGCTCTCAACGAAACTCAGTTTTCACACTCTAGGCTTAATGCCCTTTGAGTGCATAATCTAGGAATGAACGTAGTAGAGCATCCCACACAAACCAATGCTCCACATGCGGGTTTCACATGCCACCAACTCCACATTCACAGAAAACTTCCTAGCCAAAGAACTTTTCAGATAGCCCTCAATACAAAGGCTCTAGGCCCAAATATTGGTGTGAGTGCTAATTCAATCAAGGAAACACTGCATGTTGGTGAAGCGCATATTGAAGAAGAATCAGCCGAGTGGTTCTTGTGGGAGAACAACTCCATTTGGCTCACTAACTTCACACACCATCAGGCTTCCAAGCAGCTCCCAAGGAAACTCAGTTTTCACACTCTAGGCTTAATGCCCTTTGAGTGCATTATGTAGGAAAAAACCTGGTAGAGCATCCCACACAAACCAATGCTCCACATACGGGTCTCATATGCCACCAACTCCACATTCACAGACAACTTCAGCGCCAGAGCCGTTTTCAGATAGCCCTCAATACAAAGGCTCTAGGCGCAAATATTGGTGTGAGAGCTAATTCAATCAAGGCAACACTGCATGTTGGTGAAGCGCGTATTGAAGAAGAATCAGCCGAGTGGTTCTTGTGGGAGAACAACTCCATTTGGCTCACTAACTTCACACACCATCAGGCTTCCAAGCAGCTCTCAAGGAAACTCAGTTTTCACACTCTAGGCTTAATGCCCTTTGAGTGCCTAGGACTGAAATGAAGCTTGCTGAGCTTCCCACACAAACCAAGGCTCCACATGCGGGTTTCACATGCCACCAACTCCACATTCACAGACAACTTCAGCGCCAGAGCCGTTTTCAGATAGCCCTCAATACAAAGGCTCTAGGCGCAAATATTGGTGTGAGAGCTAATTCAATCAAGGAAACACTGCATGTTGGTGAAGCGCGTATTGAAGAAGAATCAGCCTAGTGGTTCTTGTGGGAGAACAACTCCATTTGGCTCACTAACTTCACACACCATCACGCTCATGCAGCTCTCAACGAAACTCAGTTTTCACACTCTAGGCTTAATGCCCTTTGAGTGCATTTTGTAGGAATGAACCTGGTAGAGCATCCCACACAAACCAATGCTCCACATGCGGGTTTCACATGCCACCAACTCCACATTCACAGAAAACTTCCTAGCCAAAGCCCTTTTCAGATAGCCCTCAATGCAAAGGCTCTAGGCGCAGATATTGGTGTGAGAGCTAATTCAATCAAGGAAACACTGCATGTTGGTGAAGCGCATATTGAAGAAGAATCAGCCGAGTGGTTCTTGTGGGAGAACAACTGCATTTGGCTCAATAACTTCACACACCATTAGGGTTCCAAGCAGCTCTCAACGAAACTCAGTTTTCACATTCTAGGCTTAATGCCTTTTGAGTGCATTATCTAAGAATGAACCTGGTAGAGCATCCCACACAAACCAATGCTCCACACGCGGGTTTCACATGCCACCAACTCCACATTCACAGACAACTTCAGCGCCAAAGCCGTTTTCAGATAGCCATCAATGCAAAAGCTCTAGGCACAAATATTGGTGTGAGAGCTAATTCAATCAAGGAAACACTGCATGTTGGTGAAGCGCATATTGAAGAAGAATCAGCCGAGTGGTTCTTGTGGGAGAACAACTCCATTTGGCTCACTAACTTCACACACCATGAGGCTTCCATGCAACTCTCAAGGAAACTCAGTTTTCACACTCTATTCTTAATGCCCTTTGAGTGTCTAGGACTGAAATGAAGCTTGCTGAGCTCCCCACACAAACCAATGCTCCACATGCGGGTTTCACATGCCACCAACTCCACATTCACAGACAACTTCAGCGCCAAAGCCGTTTTCAGATAGCCCTCAATACAAAGGCTCTAGGCGCAAATATTGGTGTGAGAGCTAATTCAATCAAGAAAACACTGCATGTTGGTCAAGCGCATATTGAAGAAGAATCAGCCGAGTGGTTCTTGTGGGAGAACAACTCCATTTGGCTCACTAACTTCACACACCATCAGGCTTCCAAGCAGCTCTCAAGGAAACTCAGTTTTCACACTCTAGGCTTAATGCCCTTTGAGTGCATTATGTAGGAATGAACCTGGTAGAGCATCCCACACAAACCAATGCTCCACATGCGGGTTTCACATGCCACCACCTCCACATTCACAGAAAACTTCCTAGCCAAAGCCCTTTTCAGATAGCCCTCAATGCAAAGGCTTTAGGCGCAGATATTGGTGTGAGAGCTAATTCAATCAAGGAAACACTGCATGTTGGTGAAGCGCATTTTGAAGAAGAATCAGCCGAGTCTTTCTTGTGGTAGAACAACTCCATTTGGCTCACTAACTTCACACACCATCAGGGTTCCAAGCAGCTCTCAACGAAACTCAGTTTTCACATTCTAGGCTTAATGCCTTTTGAGTGCATTATCTAAGAATGAACCTGGTAGAGCATCCCACACAAACCAATGCTCCACATACGGGTCTCATATGCCACCAACTCCACATTCACAGACAACTTCAGCGCCAAAGCCGTTTTCAGATAGCCCTCAATGCAAAGGCTCTAGGCGCAAATATTGGTGTGAGAGCTAATTCAATCAAGGAAACACTGCATGTTGGTGAAGCGCGTATTGAAGAAGAATCAGCCGAGTGGTTCTTGTGGGAGAACAACTCCATTTGGCTCACTAACTTCACACACCATCAGGCTTCCAAGCAGCTCTCAAGGAAACTCAGTTTTCACACTCTAGGCTTAATGAACTTTGAGTGCATTATGTAGCAAAGAACCTGGTAGAACCTCTTAACAGGAGGTCATGTGCGTGGAGCAGGGGGACACTCCAGAGTGGAGCAGGTGGTAAGGAGGAAGCTTGGATCCCAACCATGAAGACTCCCAGACCTTCACCACAAACTATTAATACGAGCAACAAGGACTACATCCCAACTGCCAAGGAGGCCACAGGGATTTGGATGCCCTCTGAGGTCGAGTACTCTGAGGTCACCCACCCCCATCCGGAGCTTCCACAGGGGATGGAAGAAGTCCAAACCCTACCGTGCAGAAACCAACGTCATCGGAAAGACAACCAGAAGCCCTGAGTGGTCTGCAGAAACAGAAGAACAATAAACGTCCTTCGGGACCAGGGAGGAGAGCTTTCTCTGGTCTGAGCCTGGCTCCACCTCTGGACCCCCCCTCCCTCGCAATGACCATCGGGATCGCTTCGAAAACCCATCACAGCAAACAATCATACAAACTAAAAAAAAAAAAAAAAACTAAAATAAATAAATAACAGAAAGTAGAACTTGAAATCTGACAGGAAAGAGCTGGCATGGATTGGCTCATGCCTCGCTGGGTGGGTCACAAAGATTAGTTACTCCTCACCATGGTGTTGAGGATTTTCCTGCACACCCCCCCCCAAAAAAAATGTTCTGCACCTAAAATGTTGACATATATCTTGTTAGAGTTACAAGCCAGTCCAGATTATCCTAAAATCTGCCAAGATCAGCAAAATTTTACTTCAGTACAACAACTGGCTAAATACTAAGATGAAATGGACACGAAACAGCTGAATGGTGCCTTATGGCCATTTTAAGGTATAGAGCAGCCGGTCCTGTATATGAACTAAAATTGAAATGTCAATGAGCTAATCATAGGTTGTGGCTAGGACTTGTTTTCCTTTTTTTTTTTTTCTTTTTAACATACTGGTTACTCAAAACCATCTCAATTCCATAACATTGCAAATTGATGTTGATGTTATATTGGGACTCTTAATTGACTGTGATGATATTCTGCCAGCTCAAACTTCAGACCAGAAAAGGTCTCCCCAAGAAAATGTTGAACCAATCTGGACAATAAGTAGCTGGACTCTATGCTTGGTATATGTTTGCAATGAAAGAATCTTGATTGAATTTGAACTGTAATACTGCATCAAGGTGAAGGAATCCACCGGGGGGAGGGGAGGGGGAGGGAGGGGGGGATTCCCAGAGCCTATGAAACTGTCACATAACGCAAAATAATTAACAATAAAAAATAAAAAAAAAAGAACCTGGTAGAGCATCCCACACAAACCAATGCTCCACATGCGGGTTTCACATGCCACCAACTCCACATTCACAGACAACTTCAGCGCCAAAGCCGTTTTCAGATAGCCCTCAATACAATGGCTCTAGGCGCAAATATTGGTGTGAGAGCTAATTCAATCAAGGAAACACTGCATGTTGGTGAAGCGCATATTGAAGAAGAATCAGCCTAGTGGTTCTTGTGGGAGAACAACTCCATTTGGCTCACTAACTTCACACACCATCACGCTCATGCAGCTCTCAACGAAACTCAGTTTTCACACTCTAGGCTTAATGCCCTTTGAGTGCATTATCTAGGAATGAACCTGGTAGAGCATCCCACACAAACCAATGCTCCACATGCGGGTTTCACATGCCACCAACTCCACATTCACAGAAAACTTCCTAGCCAAAGCCCTTTTCAGATAGCCCTCAATGCAAAGGCTCTAGGCGCAGATATTGGTGTGAGAGCTAATTCAATCAAGGAAACACTGCATGTTGGTGAAGCGCATTTTGAAGAAGAATCAGCCGAGTCTTTCTTGTGGGAGAACAACTCCATTTGGCTCACTAACTTCACACACCATCAGGCTTCCAAGCAGCTCTCAACGAAACTCAGTTTTCACATTCTAGGCTTAATGCCTTTTGAGTGCATTATCTAAGAATGAACCTGGTAGAGCATCCCACACAAACCAATGCTCCACATACGGGTCTCATATGCCACCAACTCCACATTCACAGACAACTTCAGCGCCAAAGCCGTTTTCAGATAGCCCTCAATGCAAAGGCTCTAGGCGCAAATATTGGTGTGAGAGCTAATTCAATCAAGGAAACACTGCATGTTGGTGAAGCGCGTATTGAAGAAGAATCAGCCGAGTGGTTCTTGTGGGAGAACAACTCCATTTGGCTCACTAACTTCACACACCATCAGGCTTCCAAGCAGCTCTCAAGGAAACTCAGTTTTCACACTCTAGGCTTAATGAACTTTGAGTGCATTATGTAGCAAAGAACCTGGTAGAACCTCTTAACAGGAGGTCATGTGCGTGGAGCAGGGGGACACTCCAGAGTGGAGCAGGTGGTAAGGAGGAAGCTTGGATCCCAACCATGAAGACTCCCAGACCTTCACCACAAACTATTAATACGAGCAACAAGGACTACATCCCAACTGCCAAGGAGGCCACAGGGATTTGGATGCCCTCTGAGGTCGAGTACTCTGAGGTCACCCACCCCCATCCGGAGCTTCCACAGGGGATGGAAGAAGTCCAAACCCTACCGTGCAGAAACCAACGTCATCGGAAAGACAACCAGAAGCCCTGAGTGGTCTGCAGAAACAGAAGAACAATAAACGTCCTTCGGGACCAGGGAGGAGAGCTTTCTCTGGTCTGAGCCTGGCTCCACCTCTGGACCCCCCCTCCCTCGCAATGACCATCGGGATCGCTTCGAAAACCCATCACAGCAAACAATCATACAAACTAAAAAAAAAAAAAAAAAAAAAACTAAAATAAATAAATAACAGAAAGTAGAACTTGAAATCTGACAGGAAAGAGCTGGCATGGATTGGCTCATGCCTCGCTGGGTGGGTCACAAAGATTAGTTACTCCTCACCATGGTGTTGAGGATTTTCCTGCACACCCCCCCCCAAAAAAAAAAATGTTCTGCACCTAAAATGTTGACATATATCTTGTTAGAGTTACAAGCCAGTCCAGATTATCCTAAAATCTGCCAAGATCAGCAAAATTTTACTTCAGTACAACAACTGGCTAAATACTAAGATGAAATGGACACGAAACAGCTGAATGGTGCCTTATGGCCATTTTAAGGTATAGAGCAGCCGGTCCTGTATATGAACTAAAATTGAAATGTCAATGAGCTAATCATAGGTTGTGGCTAGGACTTGTTTTCCTTTTTTTTTTTTTCTTTTTAACATACTGGTTACTCAAAACCATCTCAATTCCATAACATTGCAAACTGATGTTGATGTTATATTGGGACTCTTAATTGACTGTGATGATATTCTGCCAGCTCAAACTTCAGACCAGAAAAGGTCTCCCCAAGAAAATGTTGAACCAATCTGGACAATAAGTAGCTGGACTCTATGCTTGGTATATGTTTGCAATGAAAGAATCTTGATTGAATTTGAACTGTAATACTGCATCAAGGTGAAGGAATCCACCGGGGGGAGGGGAGGGGGAGGGAGGGGGGGATTCCCAGAGCCTATGAAACTGTCACATAATGCAAAATAATTAACAATAAAAAATAAAAAAAAAAAGAACCTGGTAGAGCATCCCACACAAACCAATGCTCCACATGCGGGTTTCACATGCCACCAACTCCACATTCACAGACAACTTCAGCGCCAAAGCCGTTTTCAGATAGCCCTCAATACAAAGAGTCTAGGCGCAAATATTGGTGTGAGAGCTAATTCAATCAAGGAAACACTGCATGTTGATGAAGCGCATATTGAAGAAGAATCAGCCGAGTGGTTCTTGCGGGAGAACAACTCCATTTGGCTCACTAACTTCACACACCATCAGGCTTCCAAGCAGCTCTCAAGGAAACTCAGTTTTCACACTCTAGGCTTAATGCCCTTTGAGTGCGTAGGACTGAAATGAAGCTTGCTGAGCTTCCAACGCAAACCAAGGCTCCACATGCGGGTTTCACATGCCACCAACTCCACATTCACAGACAAGTTCAGCGCCAAAGCCGTTTTCAGATAGTCCTCAATGCAAAGGCTCTATGCGCAAATATTGGTGTGAGAGCTAATTCAATCAAGGAAACACTGCATGTTGGTGAAGCGCATATGAAGGAGAATCAGCCGAGTGGTTCTTGTAGGAGAACAACTCCATTTGGCTCACTAACTTCACACACCATCAGGCTTCCAAGCAGCTCTCAAGGAAGCTCAGTTTTCACACTCTATTCTTAATGCCCTTTGAGTGCCTAGGACTGAAATGAAGCTTGGTGAGCTTCCAACACAAACCAAGGCTCCACATGCGGGTTTCACATGCCACCAACTCCACATTCACAGACAACTTCAGCGCCAAAGCCGTTTTCAGATAGCCCTCAATATAAAGGCTCTAGGCACAAATATTGGTGTGAGAGCTAATTCAATCAAGGAAACACTGCATGTTGGTGAAGCGCATATTGAAGAAGAATCAGCCGTGTGGTTCTTGTGGGAGAACAACTCCATTTGGCTCACTAACTTCACACACCATCACGCTTCCATGCAGCTCTCAACGAAACTCAGTTTTCACACTCTAGGCTTAATGCCCTTTGAGTGCATTATGTAGGAATGAACCTGGTAGAGCATCCCACACAAACCAATGCTCCACATGCGGGTTTCACATGCCACCAACTCCACATTCACAGAAAACTTCCTAGCCAAAGCCCTTTTCAGATAGCCCTCAATGCAAAGGCTCTAGGCGCAGATATTGGTGTGAGAGCTAATTCAATCAAGGAAACACTGCATGTTGGTGAAGCGCATTTTGAAGAAGAATCAGCCGAGTCTTTCTTGTGGGAGAACAACTCCATTTGGCTCACTAACTTCACACACCATCAGGGTTCCAAGCAGCTCTCAACGAAACTCAGTTTTCACATTCTAGGCTTAATGCCTTTTGAGTGCATTATCTAAGAATGAACCTGGTAGAGCATCCCACACAAACCAATGCTCCACATACGGGTCTCATATGCCACCAACTCCACATTCACAGACAACGTCAGCGCCAAAGCCGTTTTCAGATAGCCCTCAATGCAAAGGCTCTAGGCGCAAATATTGGTGTGAGAGCTAATTCAATCAAGGAAACACTGCATGTTGGTGAAGCGCGTATTGAAGAAGAATCAGCCGAGTGGTTCTTGTGGGAGAACAACTCCATTTGGCTCACTAACTTCACACACCATCAGGCTTCCAAGCAGCTCTCAAGGAAACTCAGTTTTCACACTCTAGGCTTAATGAACTTTGAGTGCATTATGTAGCAAAGAACCTGGTAGAACCTCTTAACAGGAGGTCATGTGCGTGGAGCAGGGGGACACTCCAGAGTGGAGCAGGTGGTAAGGAGGAAGCTTGGATCCCAACCATGAAGACTCCCAGACCTTCACCACAAACTATTAATACGAGCAACAAGGACTACATCCCAACTGCCAAGGAGGCCACAGGGATTTGGATGCCCTCTGAGGTCGAGTACTCTGAGGTCACCCACCCCCATCCGGAGCTTCCACAGGGGATGGAAGAAGTCCAAACCCTACCGTGCAGAAACCAACGTCATCGGAAAGACAACCAGAAGCCCTGAGTGGTCTGCAGAAACAGAAGAACAATAAACGTCCTTCGGGACCAGGGAGGAGAGCTTTCTCTGGTCTGAGCCTGGCTCCACCTCTGGACCCCCCCTCCCTCGCAATGACCATCGGGATCGCTTCGAAAACCCATCACAGCAAACAATCATACAAACTAAAAAAAAAAAAAAAAAAACTAAAATAAATAAATAACAGAAAGTAGAACTTGAAATCTGACAGGAAAGAGCTGGCATGGATTGGCTCATGCCTCGCTGGGTGGGTCACAAAGATTAGTTACTCCTCACCATGGTGTTGAGGATTTTCCTGCACACCCCCCCCCAAAAAAAAATGTTCTGCACCTAAAATGTTGACATATATCTTGTTAGAGTTACAAGCCAGTCCAGATTATCCTAAAATCTGCCAAGATCAGCAAAATTTTACTTCAGTACAACAACTGGCTAAATACTAAGATGAAATGGACACGAAACAGCTGAATGGTGCCTTATGGCCATTTTAAGGTATAGAGCAGCCGGTCCTGTATATGAACTAAAATTGAAATGTCAATGAGCTAATCATAGGTTGTGGCTAGGACTTGTTTTCCTTTTTTTTTTTTCTTTTTAACATACTGGTTACTCAAAACCATCTCAATTCCATAACATTGCAAATTGATGTTGATGTTATATTGGGACTCTTAATTGACTGTGATGATATTCTGCCAGCTCAAACTTCAGACCAGAAAAGGTCTCCCCAAGAAAATGTTGAACCAATCTGGACAATAAGTAGCTGGACTCTATGCTTGGTATATGTTTGCAATGAAAGAATCTTGATTGAATTTGAACTGTAATACTGCATCAAGGTGAAGGAATCCACCGGGGGGAGGGGAGGGGGAGGGAGGGGGGGATTCCCAGAGCCTATGAAACTGTCACATAACGCAAAATAATTAACAATAAAAAATAAAAAAAAAAGAACCTGGTAGAGCATCCCACACAAACCAATGCTCCACATGCGGGTTTCACATGCCACCAACTCCACATTCACAGACAACTTCAGCGCCAAAGCCGTTTTCAGATAGCCCTCAATACAATGGCTCTAGGCGCAAATATTGGTGTGAGAGCTAATTCAATCAAGGAAACACTGCATGTTGGTGAAGCGCATATGGAAGAAGAATCAGCCTAGTGGTTCTTGTGGGAGAACAACTCCATTTGGCTCACTAACTTCACACACCATCACGCTCATGCAGCTCTCAACGAAACTCAGTTTTCACACTCTAGGCTTAATGCCCTTTGAGTGCATTATGTAGGAATGAACCTGGTAGAGCATCCCACACAAACCAATGCTCCACATGCGGGTTTCACATGCCACCAACTCCACATTCACAGAAAACTTCCTAGCCAAAGCCCTTTTCAGATAGCCCTCAATGCAAAGGCTCTAGGCGCAGATATTGGTGTGAGAGCTAATTCAATCAAGGAAACACTGCATGTTGGTGAAGCGCATTTTGAAGAAGAATCAGCCGAGTCTTTCTTGTGGGAGAACAACTCCATTTGGCTCACTAACTTCACACACCATCAGGGTTCCAAGCAGCTCTCAACGAAACTCAGTTTTCACATTCTAGGCTTAATGCCTTTTGAGTGCATTATCTAAGAATGAACCTGGTAGAGCATCCCACACAAACCAATGCTCCACATACGGGTCTCATATGCCACCAACTCCACATTCACAGACAACTTCAGCGCCAAAGCCGTTTTCAGATAGCCCTCAATGCAAAGGCTCTAGGCGCAAATATTGGTGTGAGAGCTAATTCAATCAAGGAAACACTGCATGTTGGTGAAGCGCGTATTGAAGAAGAATCAGCCGAGTGGTTCTTGTGGGAGAACAACTCCATTTGGCTCACTAACTTCACACACCATCAGGCTTCCAAGCAGCTCTCAAGGAAACTCAGTTTTCACACTCTAGGCTTAATGAACTTTGAGTGCATTATGTAGCAAAGAACCTGGTAGAACCTCTTAACAGGAGGTCATGTGCGTGGAGCAGGGGGACACTCCAGAGTGGAGCAGGTGGTAAGGAGGAAGCTTGGATCCCAACCATGAAGACTCCCAGACCTTCACCACAAACTATTAATACGAGCAACAAGGACTACATCCCAACTGCCAAGGAGGCCACAGGGATTTGGATGCCCTCTGAGGTCGAGTACTCTGAGGTCACCCACCCCCATCCGGAGCTTCCACAGGGGATGGAAGAAGTCCAAACCCTACCGTGCAGAAACCAACGTCATCGGAAAGACAACCAGAAGCCCTGAGTGGTCTGCAGAAACAGAAGAACAATAAACGTCCTTCGGGACCAGGGAGGAGAGCTTTCTCTGGTCTGAGCCTGGCTCCACCTCTGGACCCCCCCTCCCTCGCAATGACCATCGGGATCGCTTCGAAAACCCATCACAGCAAACAATCATACAAACTAAAAAAAAAAAAAAAAAAAAAACTAAAATAAATAAATAACAGAAAGTAGAACTTGAAATCTGACAGGAAAGAGCTGGCATGGATTGGCTCATGCCTCGCTGGGTGGGTCACAAAGATTAGTTACTCCTCACCATGGTGTTGAGGATTTTCCTGCACACCCCCCCCCCAAAAAAAAATGTTCTGCACCTAAAATGTTGACATATATCTTGTTAGAGTTACAAGCCAGTCCAGATTATCCTAAAATCTGCCAAGATCAGCAAAATTTTACTTCAGTACAACAACTGGCTAAATACTAAGATGAAATGGACACGAAACAGCTGAATGGTGCCTTATGGCCATTTTAAGGTATAGAGCAGCCGGTCCTGTATATGAACTAAAATTGAAATGTCAATGAGCTAATCATAGGTTGTGGCTAGGACTTGTTTTCCTTTTTTTTTTTTTTCTTTTTAACATACTGGTTACTCAAAACCATCTCAATTCCATAACATTGCAAATTGATGTTGATGTTATATTGGGACTCTTAATTGACTGTGATGATATTCTGCCAGCTCAAACTTCAGACCAGGAAAGGTCTCCCCAAGAAAATGTTGAACCAATCTGGACAATAAGTAGCTGGACTCTATGCTTGGTATATGTTTGCAATGAAAGAATCTTGATTGAATTTGAACTGTAATACTGCATCAAGGTGAAGGAATCCACCGGGGGGAGGGGAGGGGGAGGGAGGGGGGGATTCCCAGAGCCTATGAAACTGTCACATAATGCAAAATAATTAACAATAAAAAATAAAAAAAAAAGAACCTGGTAGAGCATCCCACACAAACCAATGCTCCACATGCGGGTTTCACATGCCACCAACTCCACATTCACAGACAACTTCAGCGCCAAAGCCGTTTTCAGATAGCTCTCAATACAATGGCTCTAGGCGCAAATATTGGTGTGAGAGCTAATTCAATCAAGGAAACACTGCATGTTGGTGAAGCGCATATTGAAGAACAATCAGCTGAGTGGTTCTTTTGGGAGAACAACTCCATTTGGCTCACTAACTTCACACACCATCAGGCTTCCAAGCAGCTCTCAAGGAAACTCAGTTTTCACACTCTAGGCTTAATGCCCTTTGAGTGCCTAGGACTGAAATGAAGCTTGGTGAGCTTCCCACACAAACCAATGCTCCACATGCGGGTTTCACATGCCACCAACTCCACATTCACAGACAACTTCCTAGCCAAAGCTGTTTTCAGATAGCCCTTAATGCAAAGGCTCTAGGCGCAAATATTGGTGTGAGAGCTAATTCAATCAAGGAAACACTGCATGTTGGTGAAGCGCATATTGAAGAAGAATCAGCCGAGTGGTTCTTGTGGGAGAACAACTCCATTTGGCTCACTAACTTCACACACCATCAGGCTTCCAAGCAGCTCTCAAGGAAACTCAGTTTTCACACTCTAGGCTTAATGAACTTTGAGTGCATTATGTAGCAAAGAACCTGGTAGAACCTCTTAACAGGAGGTCATGTGCGTGGAGCAGGGGGACACTCCAGAGTGGAGCAGGTGGTAAGGAGGAAGCTTGGATAGCAACCATGAAGACTCCCAGACCTTCACCACAAACTATTAATACGAGCAACAAGGACTACATCCCAACTGCCAAGGAGGCCACAGGGATTTGGATGCCCTCTGAGGTCGAGTACTCTGAGGTCACCCACCCCCCATCCGGAGCTTCCACAGGGGATGGAAGAAGTCCAAACCCTACCGTGCAGAAACCAACGTCATCGGAAAGACAACCAGAAGCCCTGAGTGGTCTGCAGAAACAGAAGAACAATAAACGTCCTTCGGGACCAGGGAGGAGAGCTTTCTCTGGTCTGAGCCTGGCTGCACCTCTGGACCCCCCCTCCCTCGCAATGACCATTGGGATCGCTTCGAAAACCCATCACAGCAAACAATCATACAAACTAAAAAAAAAAAAAAAAAAAACTAAAATAAATAAATAACAGAAAGTAGAACTTGAAATCTGACAGGAAAGAGCTGGCATGGATTGGCTCATGCCTCGCTGGGTGGGTCACAAAGATTAGTTACTCCTCACCATGGTGTTGAGGATTTTCCTGCACACCCCCCCCAAAAAAAATGTTCTGCACCTAAAATGTTGACATATATCTTGTTAGAGTTACAAGCCAGTCTAGATTATCCTAAAATCTGCCAAGATCAGCAAAATTTTACTTCAGTACAACAACTGGCTAAATACTAAGATGAAATGGACACGAAACAGCTGAATGGTGCCTTATGGCCATTTTAAGGTATAGAGCAGCCGGTCCTGTATATGAACTAAAATTGAAATGTCAATGAGCTAATCATAGGTTGTGGCTAGGACTTGTTTTCCTTTTTTTTTTTTTTTTTTCTTTTTAACATACTGGTTACTCAAAACCATGTCAATTCCATAACATTGCAAATTGCTGTTGATGCTATATTGGGACTCTTAATTGACTGTGATGATATTCTGCCAGCTCAAACTTCAGACCAGAAAAGGTCTCCCCAAGAAAATGTTGAACCAATCTGGACAATAAGTAGCTGGACTCTATGCTTGGTATATGTTTGCAATGAAAGAATCTTGATTGAATTTGAACTGTAATACTGCATCAAGGTGAAGGAATCCACCGGGGGGAGGGGAGGGGGAGGGAGGGGGGGATTCCCAGAGCCTATGAAACTGTCACATAATGCAAAATAATTAACAATAAAAAATAAAAAAAAAAGAACCTGGTAGAGCATCCCACACAAACCAATGCTCCACATGCGGGTTTCACATGCCACCAACTCCACATTCACAGACCACTTCAGCGCCAAAGCCATTTTCAGATAGCCCTCAATACAAAGGCTCTATGCGCAAATATTGGTGTGAGAGCTAATTCAATCAAGGAAACACTGCATGTTGGTGAAGCGCATATTGAAGAAGAATCAGCCGAGTGGTTCTTGTGGGAGAACAACTCCATTTGGCTCACTAACTTCACACACCATCAGGCTTCCAAGCAGCTCTCAAGGAAACTCAGTTTTCACACTGTAGGCTTAATGCCCTTTGAGTGCCTAGGACTGAAATGAAGCTTGGTGAGCTTCCCACACAAACCAATGCTCCACATGCGGGTTTCACATGCCACCAACTCCACATTCACAGACAACTTCAGCGCCAAAGCCGTTTTCAGATAGCCCTCAATACAAAGAGTCTAGGCGCAAATATTGGTGTGAGAGCTAATTCAATCAAGGAAACACTGCATGTTGATGAAGCGCATATTGAAGAAGAATCAGCCGAGTGGTTCTTGCGGGAGAACAACTCCATTTGGCTCACTAACTTCACACACCATCAGGCTTCCAAGCAGCTCTCAAGGAAACTCAGTTTTCACACTCTAGGCTTAATGCCCTTTGAGTGCGTAGGACTGAAATGAAGCTTGCTGAGCTTCCAACGCAAACCAAGGCTCCACATGCGGGTTTCACATGCCACCAACTCCACATTCACAGACAAGTTCAGCGCCAAAGCCGTTTTCAGATAGTCCTCAATGCAAAGGCTCTATGCGCAAATATTGGTGTGAGAGCTAATTCAATCAAGGAAACACTGCATGTTGGTGAAGCGCATATGAAGGAGAATCAGCCGAGTGGTTCTTGTAGGAGAACAACTCCATTTGGCTCACTAACTTCACACACCATCAGGCTTCCAAGCAGCTCTCAAGGAAGCTCAGTTTTCACACTCTATTCTTAATGCCCTTTGAGTGCCTAGGACTGAAATGAAGCTTGGTGAGCTTCCAACACAAACCAAGGCTCCACATGCGGGTTTCACATGCCACCAACTCCACATTCACAGACAACTTCAGCGCCAAAGCCGTTTTCAGATAGCCCTCAATATAAAGGCTCTAGGCACAAATATTGGTGTGAGAGCTAATTCAATCAAGGAAACACTGCATGTTGGTGAAGCGCATATTGAAGAAGAATCAGCCGTGTGGTTCTTGTGGGAGAACAACTCCATTTGGCTCACTAACTTCACACACCATCAGGCTTCCATGCAGCTCTCAAGGAAACTCAGTTTTCACACTCTAGGCTTAATGCCCTTTGAGTGCATTATCTAGGAATGAACCTTGGTGAGCATCCCACACAAACCAATGCTCCACATGCGGATTTCACATGCCAACAAATCCACATTCACAGACAACTTCAGCGCCAAAGCCCTTTTCAGATAGCCCTCAATACAAAGGCTCTAGGCGCAAATATTGGTGTGAGAGCTAATTCAATCAAGGAAACACTGCATGTTGGTGAAGCGCATATTGAAGAAGAATCAGCCGAGTGGTTCTTGTGGGAGAACAACTCCATTTGGCTCACTAACTTCACACACCATCAGGCTTCCATGCAGCTCTCAAGGAAACTCAGTTTTGACACTCTAGGCTTAATGCCCTTTGAGTGCATTATGTAGGAATGAACCTGGTAGAGCATCCCACACAAACCAATGCTCCACATGCGGGTTTCACATGCCACCAACTCCACATTCACAGACAACTTCAGCGCCAAAGCCGTTTTCAGATAGCCCTCAATACAAAGGATCTAGGCGCAAATATTGGTGTGAGAGCTAATTCAATCAAGGAAACACTGCATGTTGGTGAAGCGCATATTGAAGAAGAATCAGCCGTGTGGTTCTTGTGGGAGAACAACTCCATTTGGCTCACTAACTTCACACACCATCAGGCTTCCAAGCAGCTCTCAAGGAAACTCAGTTTTCACACTCTAGGCTTAATGCCCTTTGAGTGCATTATCTAGGAATGAACCTGGTAAAGCATCCCACACAAACCAATGCTCCACATGCGGGTTTCACATGCCACCAACTCCACATTCACAGACAACTTCAGCGCCAAAGCCGTTTTCAGATAGCCCTCAATACAAAGGATCTAGGCGCAAATATTGGTGTGAGAGCTAATTCAATCAAGGAAACACTGCATGTTGGTGAAGCGCGTATTGAAGAAGAATCAGCCGAGTGGTTCTTGTGGGAGAACAACTCCATTTGGCTCACTAACTTCACACACCATCAGGCTTCCAAGCAGCTCTCAAGGAAACTCAGTTTTCACACTCTAGGCTTAATGAACTTTGAGTGCATTATGTAGCAAAGAACCTGGTAGAACCTCTTAACAGGAGGTCATGTGCGTGGAGCAGGGGGACACTCCAGAGTGGAGCAGGTGGTAAGGAGGAAGCTTGGATCCCAACCATGAAGACTCCCAGACCTTCACCACAAACTATTAATACGAGCAACAAGGACTACATCCCAACTGCCAAGGAGGCCACAGGGATTTGGATGCCCTCTGAGGTCGAGTACTCTGAGGTCACCCACCCCCATCCGGAGCTTCCACAGGGGATGGAAGAAGTCCAAACCCTACCGTGCAGAAACCAACGTCATCGGAAAGACAACCAGAAGCCCTGAGTGGTCTGCAGAAACAGAAGAACAATAAACGTCCTTCGGGACCAGGGAGGAGAGCTTTCTCTGGTCTGAGCCTGGCTCCACCTCTGGACCCCCCCTCCCTCGCAATGACCATCGGGATCGCTTCGAAAACCCATCACAGCAAACAATCATACAAACTAAAAAAAAAAAAAAAAAAAAAAAACAAAAAACTAAAATAAATAAATAACAGAAAGTAGAACTTGAAATCTGACAGGAAAGAGCTGGCATGGATTGGCTCATGCCTCGCTGGGTGGGTCACAAAGATTAGTTACTCCTCACCATGGTGTTGAGGATTTTCCTGCACACCCCCCCCCCCAAAAAAAATGTTCTGCACCTAAAATGTTGACATATATCTTGTTAGAGTTACAAGCCAGTCCAGATTATCCTAAAATCTGCCAAGATCAGCAAAATTTTACTTCAGTACAACAACTGGCTAAATACTAAGATGAAATGGACACGAAACAGCTGAATGGTGCCTTATGGCCATTTTAAGGTATAGAGCAACCGGTCCTGTATATGAACTAAAATTGAAATGTCAATGAGCTAATCATAGGTTGTGGCTAGGACTTGTTTTCCTTTTTTTTTTTTCTTTTTAACATACTGGTTACTCAAAACCATCTCAATTCCATAACATTGCAAATTGATGTTGATGTTATATTGGGACTCTTAATTGACTGTGATGATATTCTGCCAGCTCAAACTTCAGACCAGAAAAGGTCTCCCCAAGAAAATGTTGAACCAATCTGGACAATAAGTAGCTGGACTCTATGCTTGGTATATGTTTGCAATGAAAGAATCTTGATTGAATTTGAACTGTAATACTGCATCAAGGTGAAGGAATCCACCGGGGGGAGGGGAGGGGGAGGGAGGGGGGGATTCCCAGAGCCTATGAAACTGTCACATAATGCAAAATAATTAACAATAAAAAATAAAAAAAAAAGAACCTGGTAGAGCATCCCACACAAACCAATGCTCCACATGCGGGTTTCACATGCCACCAACTCCACATTCACAGACAACTTCAGCGCCAAAGCCGTTTTCAGATAGCTCTCAATACAATGGCTCTAGGCGCAAATATTGGTGTGAGAGCTAATTCAATCAAGGAAACACTGCATGTTGGTGAAGCGCATATTGAAGAACAATCAGCCGAGTGGTTCTTGTGGGAGAACAACTCCATTTGGCTCACTAACTTCACACACCATCAGGCTTCCAAGCAGCTCTCAAGGAAACTCAGTTTTCACACTCTAGGCTTAATGCCCTTTGAGTGCCTAGGACTGAAATGAAGCTTGGTGAGCTTCCCACACAAACCAATGCTCCACATGCGGGTTTCACATGCCACCAACTCCACATTCACAGACAACTTCCTAGCCAAAGCTGTTTTCAGATAGCCCTTAATGCAAAGGCTCTAGGCGCAAATATTGGTGTGAGAGCTAATTCAATCAAGGAAACACTGCATGTTGGTGAAGCGCATATTGAAGAAGAATCAGCCGAGTGGTTCTTGTGGGAGAACAACTCCATTTGGCTCACTAACTTCACACACCATCAGGCTTCCAAGCAGCTCTCAAGGAAACTCAGTTTTCACACTCTAGGCTTAATGAACTTTGAGTGCATTATGTAGCAAAGAACCTGGTAGAACCTCTTAACAGGAGGTCATGTGCGTGGAGCAGGGGGACACTCCAGAGTGGAGCAGGTGGTAAGGAGGAAGCTTGGATCCCAACCATGAAGACTCCCAGACCTTCACCACAAACTATTAATACGAGCAACAAGGACTACATCCCAACTGCCAAGGAGGCCACAGGGATTTGGATGCCCTCTGAGGTCGAGTACTCTGAGGTCACCCACCCCCCATCCGGAGCTTCCACAGGGGATGGAAGAAGTTTTTTTTCCAAACCCTACCGTGCAGAAACCAACGTCATCGGAAAGACAACCAGAAGCCCTGAGTGGTCTGCAGAAACAGAAGAACAATAAACGTCCTTCGGGACCAGGGAGGAGAGCTTTCTCTGGTCTGAGCCTGGCTCCACCTCTGGACCCCCCCTCCCTCGCAATGACCATTGGGATCGCTTCGAAAACCCATCACAGCAAACAATCATACAAACTAAAAAAAAAAAAAAAAAAAAAAAAAAACTAAAATAAATAAATAACAGAAAGTAGAACTTGAAATCTGACAGGAAAGAGCTGGCATGGATTGGCTCATGCCTCGCTGGGTGGGTCACAAAGATTAGTTACTCCTCACCATGGTGTTGAGGATTTTCCTGCACACCCCCCCCCCCAAAAAAAAAATGTTCTGCACCTAAAATGTTGACATATATCTTGTTAGAGTTACAAGCCAGTCTAGATTATCCTAAAATCTGCCAAGATCAGCAAAATTTTACTTCAGTACAACAACTGGCTAAATACTAAGATGAAATGGACACGAAACAGCTGAATGGTGCCTTATGGCCATTTTAAGGTATAGAGCAGCCGGTCCTGTATATGAACTAAAATTGAAATGTCAATGAGCTAATCATAGGTTGTGGCTAGGACATGTTTTCCTTTTTTTTTTTTTTTTCTTTTTAACATACTGGTTACTCAAAACCATGTCAATTCCATAACATTGCAAATTGCTGTTGATGCTATATTGGGACTCTTAATTGACTGTGATGATATTCTGCCAGCTCAAACTTCAGACCAGAAAAGGTCTCCCCAAGAAAATGTTGAACCAATCTGGACAATAAGTAGCTGGACTCTATGCTTGGTATATGTTTGCAATGAAAGAATCTTGATTGAATTTGAACTGTAATACTGCATCAAGGTGAAGGAATCCACCGGGGGGAGGGGAGGGGGAGGGAGGGGGGGATTCCCAGAGCCTATGAAACTGTCACATAATGCAAAATAATTAACAATAAAAAATAAAAAAAAAAGAACCTGGTAGAGCATCCCACACAAACCAATGCTCCACATGCGGGTTTCACATGCCACCAACTCCACATTCACAGACCACTTCAGCGCCAAAGCCATTTTCAGATAGCCCTCAATACAAAGGCTCTAGGCGCAAATATTGGTGTGAGAGCTAATTCAATCAAGGAAACACTGCATGTTGGTGAAGCGCATATTGAAGAAGAATCAGCCGAGTGGTTCTTGTGGGTGAACAACTCCATTTGGCTCACTAACTTCACACACCATCAGGCTTCCATGCAGCTCTCAACGAAACTCAGTTTTCACACTCTAGGCTTAATGCCCTTTGAGTGCATAATCTAGGAATGAACGTAGTAGAGCATCCCACACAAACCAATGCTCCACATGCGGGTTTCACATGCCACCAACTCCACATTCACAGAAAACTTCCTAGCCAAAGAACTTTTCAGATAGCCCTCAATACAAAGGCTCTAGGCCCAAATATTGGTGTGAGTGCTAATTCAATCAAGGAAACACTGCATGTTGGTGAAGCGCATATTGAAGAAGAATCAGCCGAGTGGTTCTTGTGGGAGAACAACTCCATTTGGCTCACTAACTTCACACACCATCAGGCTTCCAAGCAGCTCCCAAGGAAACTCAGTTTTCACACTCTAGGCTTAATGCCCTTTGAGTGCATTATGTAGGAAAAAACCTGGTAGAGCATCCCACACAAACCAATGCTCCACATACGGGTCTCATATGCCACCAACTCCACATTCACAGACAACTTCAGCGCCAGAGCCGTTTTCAGATAGCCCTCAATACAAAGGCTCTAGGCGCAAATATTGGTGTGAGAGCTAATTCAATCAAGGCAACACTGCATGTTGGTGAAGCGCGTATTGAAGAAGAATCAGCCGAGTGGTTCTTGTGGGAGAACAACTCCATTTGGCTCACTAACTTCACACACCATCAGGCTTCCAAGCAGCTCTCAAGGAAACTCAGTTTTCACACTCTAGGCTTAATGCCCTTTGAGTGCCTAGGACTGAAATGAAGCTTGCTGAGCTTCCCACACAAACCAAGGCTCCACATGCGGGTTTCACATGCCACCAACTCCACATTCACAGACAACTTCAGCGCCAGAGCCGTTTTCAGATAGCCCTCAATACAAAGGCTCTAGGCGCAAATATTGGTGTGAGAGCTAATTCAATCAAGGAAACACTGCATGTTGGTGAAGCGCGTATTGAAGAAGAATCAGCCTAGTGGTTCTTGTGGGAGAACAACTCCATTTGGCTCACTAACTTCACACACCATCACGCTCATGCAGCTCTCAACGAAACTCAGTTTTCACACTCTAGGCTTAATGCCCTTTGAGTGCATTTTGTAGGAATGAACCTGGTAGAGCATCCCACACAAACCAATGCTCCACATGCGGGTTTCACATGCCACCAACTCCACATTCACAGAAAACTTCCTAGCCAAAGCCCTTTTCAGATAGCCCTCAATGCAAAGGCTCTAGGCGCAGATATTGGTGTGAGAGCTAATTCAATCAAGGAAACACTGCATGTTGGTGAAGCGCATATTGAAGAAGAATCAGCCGAGTGGTTCTTGTGGGAGAACAACTGCATTTGGCTCAATAACTTCACACACCATTAGGGTTCCAAGCAGCTCTCAACGAAACTCAGTTTTCACATTCTAGGCTTAATGCCTTTTGAGTGCATTATCTAAGAATGAACCTGGTAGAGCATCCCACACAAACCAATGCTCCACACGCGGGTTTCACATGCCACCAACTCCACATTCACAGACAACTTCAGCGCCAAAGCCGTTTTCAGATAGCCATCAATGCAAAAGCTCTAGGCACAAATATTGGTGTGAGAGCTAATTCAATCAAGGAAACACTGCATGTTGGTGAAGCGCATATTGAAGAAGAATCAGCCGAGTGGTTCTTGTGGGAGAACAACTCCATTTGGCTCACTAACTTCACACACCATGAGGCTTCCATGCAACTCTCAAGGAAACTCAGTTTTCACACTCTATTCTTAATGCCCTTTGAGTGTCTAGGACTGAAATGAAGCTTGCTGAGCTCCCCACACAAACCAATGCTCCACATGCGGGTTTCACATGCCACCAACTCCACATTCACAGACAACTTCAGCGCCAAAGCCGTTTTCAGATAGCCCTCAATACAAAGGCTCTAGGCGCAAATATTGGTGTGAGAGCTAATTCAATCAAGAAAACACTGCATGTTGGTCAAGCGCATATTGAAGAAGAATCAGCCGAGTGGTTCTTGTGGGAGAACAACTCCATTTGGCTCACTAACTTCACACACCATCAGGCTTCCAAGCAGCTCTCAAGGAAACTCAGTTTTCACACTCTAGGCTTAATGCCCTTTGAGTGCATTATGTAGGAATGAACCTGGTAGAGCATCCCACACAAACCAATGCTCCACATGCGGGTTTCACATGCCACCACCTCCACATTCACAGAAAACTTCCTAGCCAAAGCCCTTTTCAGATAGCCCTCAATGCAAAGGCTTTAGGCGCAGATATTGGTGTGAGAGCTAATTCAATCAAGGAAACACTGCATGTTGGTGAAGCGCATTTTGAAGAAGAATCAGCCGAGTCTTTCTTGTGGGAGAACAACTCCATTTGGCTCACTAACTTCACACACCATCAGGGTTCCAAGCAGCTCTCAACGAAACTCAGTTTTCACATTCTAGGCTTAATGCCTTTTGAGTGCATTATCTAAGAATGAACCTGGTAGAGCATCCCACACAAACCAATGCTCCACATACGGGTCTCATATGCCACCAACTCCACATTCACAGACAACGTCAGCGCCAAAGCCGTTTTCAGATAGCCCTCAATGCAAAGGCTCTAGGCGCAAATATTGGTGTGAGAGCTAATTCAATCAAGGAAACACTGCATGTTGGTGAAGCGCGTATTGAAGAAGAATCAGCCGAGTGGTTCTTGTGGGAGAACAACTCCATTTGGCTCACTAACTTCACACACCATCAGGCTTCCAAGCAGCTCTCAAGGAAACTCAGTTTTCACACTCTAGGCTTAATGAACTTTGAGTGCATTATGTAGCAAAGAACCTGGTAGAACCTCTTAACAGGAGGTCATGTGCGTGGAGCAGGGGGACACTCCAGAGTGGAGCAGGTGGTAAGGAGGAAGCTTGGATCCCAACCATGAAGACTCCCAGACCTTCACCACAAACTATTAATACGAGCAACAAGGACTACATCCCAACTGCCAAGGAGGCCACAGGGATTTGGATGCCCTCTGAGGTCGAGTACTCTGAGGTCACCCACCCCCATCCGGAGCTTCCACAGGGGATGGAAGAAGTCCAAACCCTACCGTGCAGAAACCAACGTCATCGGAAAGACAACCAGAAGCCCTGAGTGGTCTGCAGAAACAGAAGAACAATAAACGTCCTTCGGGACCAGGGAGGAGAGCTTTCTCTGGTCTGAGCCTGGCTCCACCTCTGGACCCCCCCTCCCTCGCAATGACCATCGGGATCGCTTCGAAAACCCATCACAGCAAACAATCATACAAACTAAAAAAAAAAAAAAAAACTAAAATAAATAAATAACAGAAAGTAGAACTTGAAATCTGACAGGAAAGAGCTGGCATGGATTGGCTCATGCCTCGCTGGGTGGGTCACAAAGATTAGTTACTCCTCACCATGGTGTTGAGGATTTTCCTGCACACCCCCCCCCAAAAAAAATGTTCTGCACCTAAAATGTTGACATATATCTTGTTAGAGTTACAAGCCAGTCCAGATTATCCTAAAATCTGCCAAGATCAGCAAAATTTTACTTCAGTACAACAACTGGCTAAATACTAAGATGAAATGGACACGAAACAGCTGAATGGTGCCTTATGGCCATTTTAAGGTATAGAGCAGCCGGTCCTGTATATGAACTAAAATTGAAATGTCAATGAGCTAATCATAGGTTGTGGCTAGGACTTGTTTTCCTTTTTTTTTTTTTTCTTTTTAACATACTGGTTACTCAAAACCATCTCAATTCCATAACATTGCAAATTGATGTTGATGTTATATTGGGACTCTTAATTGACTGTGATGATATTCTGCCAGCTCAAACTTCAGACCAGAAAAGGTCTCCCCAAGAAAATGTTGAACCAATCTGGACAATAAGTAGCTGGACTCTATGCTTGGTATATGTTTGCAATGAAAGAATCTTGATTGAATTTGAACTGTAATACTGCATCAAGGTGAAGGAATCCACCGGGGGGAGGGGAGGGGGAGGGAGGGGGGGATTCCCAGAGCCTATGAAACTGTCACATAACGCAAAATAATTAACAATAAAAAATAAAAAAAAAAGAACCTGGTAGAGCATCCCACACAAACCAATGCTCCACATGCGGGTTTCACATGCCACCAACTCCACATTCACAGACAACTTCAGCGCCAAAGCCGTTTTCAGATAGCCCTCAATACAATGGCTCTAGGCGCAAATATTGGTGTGAGAGCTAATTCAATCAAGGAAACACTGCATGTTGGTGAAGCGCATATTGAAGAAGAATCAGCCTAGTGGTTCTTGTGGGAGAACAACTCCATTTGGCTCACTAACTTCACACACCATCACGCTCATGCAGCTCTCAACGAAACTCAGTTTTCACACTCTAGGCTTAATGCCCTTTGAGTGCATTATCTAGGAATGAACCTGGTAGAGCATCCCACACAAACCAATGCTCCACATGCGGGTTTCACATGCCACCAACTCCACATTCACAGAAAACTTCCTAGCCAAAGCCCTTTTCAGATAGCCCTCAATGCAAAGGCTCTAGGCGCAGATATTGGTGTGAGAGCTAATTCAATCAAGGAAACACTGCATGTTGGTGAAGCGCATTTTGAAGAAGAATCAGCCGAGTCTTTCTTGTGGGAGAACAACTCCATTTGGCTCACTAACTTCACACACCATCAGGCTTCCAAGCAGCTCTCAACGAAACTCAGTTTTCACATTCTAGGCTTAATGCCTTTTGAGTGCATTATCTAAGAATGAACCTGGTAGAGCATCCCACACAAACCAATGCTCCACATACGGGTCTCATATGCCACCAACTCCACATTCACAGACAACTTCAGCGCCAAAGCCGTTTTCAGATAGCCCTCAATGCAAAGGCTCTAGGCGCAAATATTGGTGTGAGAGCTAATTCAATCAAGGAAACACTGCATGTTGGTGAAGCGCGTATTGAAGAAGAATCAGCCGAGTGGTTCTTGTGGGAGAACAACTCCATTTGGCTCACTAACTTCACACACCATCAGGCTTCCAAGCAGCTCTCAAGGAAACTCAGTTTTCACACTCTAGGCTTAATGAACTTTGAGTGCATTATGTAGCAAAGAACCTGGTAGAACCTCTTAACAGGAGGTCATGTGCGTGGAGCAGGGGGACACTCCAGAGTGGAGCAGGTGGTAAGGAGGAAGCTTGGATCCCAACCATGAAGACTCCCAGACCTTCACCACAAACTATTAATACGAGCAACAAGGACTACATCCCAACTGCCAAGGAGGCCACAGGGATTTGGATGCCCTCTGAGGTCGAGTACTCTGAGGTCACCCACCCCCATCCGGAGCTTCCACAGGGGATGGAAGAAGTCCAAACCCTACCGTGCAGAAACCAACGTCATCGGAAAGACAACCAGAAGCCCTGAGTGGTCTGCAGAAACAGAAGAACAATAAACGTCCTTCGGGACCAGGGAGGAGAGCTTTCTCTGGTCTGAGCCTGGCTCCACCTCTGGACCCCCCCTCCCTCGCAATGACCATCGGGATCGCTTCGAAAACCCATCACAGCAAACAATCATACAAACTAAAAAAAAAAAAAAAAAAAAAAAAACTAAAATAAATAAATAACAGAAAGTAGAACTTGAAATCTGACAGGAAAGAGCTGGCATGGATTGGCTCATGCCTCGCTGGGTGGGTCACAAAGATTAGTTACTCCTCACCATGGTGTTGAGGATTTTCCTGCACACCCCCCCCCAAAAAAAAAAAATGTTCTGCACCTAAAATGTTGACATATATCTTGTTAGAGTTACAAGCCAGTCCAGATTATCCTAAAATCTGCCAAGATCAGCAAAATTTTACTTCAGTACAACAACTGGCTAAATACTAAGATGAAATGGACACGAAACAGCTGAATGGTGCCTTATGGCCATTTTAAGGTATAGAGCAGCCGGTCCTGTATATGAACTAAAATTGAAATGTCAATGAGCTAATCATAGGTTGTGGCTAGGACTTGTTTTCCTTTTTTTTTTTTTCTTTTTAACATACTGGTTACTCAAAACCATCTCAATTCCATAACATTGCAAATTGATGTTGATGTTATATTGGGACTCTTAATTGACTGTGATGATATTCTGCCAGCTCAAACTTCAGACCAGAAAAGGTCTCCCCAAGAAAATGTTGAACCAATCTGGACAATAAGTAGCTGGACTCTATGCTTGGTATATGTTTGCAATGAAAGAATCTTGATTGAATTTGAACTGTAATACTGCATCAAGGTGAAGGAATCCACCGGGGGGAGGGGAGGGGGAGGGAGGGGGGGATTCCCAGAGCCTATGAAACTGTCACATAATGCAAAATAATTAACAATAAAAAATAAAAAAAAAAAGAACCTGGTAGAGCATCCCACACAAACCAATGCTCCACATGCGGGTTTCACATGCCACCAACTCCACATTCACAGACAACTTCAGCGCCAAAGCCGTTTTCAGATAGCCCTCAATACAAAGAGTCTAGGCGCAAATATTGGTGTGAGAGCTAATTCAATCAAGGAAACACTGCATGTTGATGAAGCGCATATTGAAGAAGAATCAGCCGAGTGGTTCTTGCGGGAGAACAACTCCATTTGGCTCACTAACTTCACACACCATCAGGCTTCCAAGCAGCTCTCAAGGAAACTCAGTTTTCACACTCTAGGCTTAATGCCCTTTGAGTGCGTAGGACTGAAATGAAGCTTGCTGAGCTTCCAACGCAAACCAAGGCTCCACATGCGGGTTTCACATGCCACCAACTCCACATTCACAGACAAGTTCAGCGCCAAAGCCGTTTTCAGATAGTCCTCAATGCAAAGGCTCTATGCGCAAATATTGGTGTGAGAGCTAATTCAATCAAGGAAACACTGCATGTTGGTGAAGCGCATATGAAGGAGAATCAGCCGAGTGGTTCTTGTAGGAGAACAACTCCATTTGGCTCACTAACTTCACACACCATCAGGCTTCCAAGCAGCTCTCAAGGAAGCTCAGTTTTCACACTCTATTCTTAATGCCCTTTGAGTGCCTAGGACTGAAATGAAGCTTGGTGAGCTTCCAACACAAACCAAGGCTCCACATGCGGGTTTCACATGCCACCAACTCCACATTCACAGACAACTT